>NC_140993.1:12774942-12956051 GCF_052327205.1 Somniosus microcephalus
GTCTTTTTTAAGAGTTTGTAACCTGGGGGGAGACACATGCACTGTAGCAGCAGAATAATACCTGGGGCTAAACATTGAGTCGCTCCCTATTTGGGACGCTACTTTTAGCGCCATGGGGTGGGGAAAGAACCAGAAAATAGTGGCTGTTTGCTGCACTGGCTCTTGGTGTAAAATCAGTGCATAGAATGCTGGTTGGCCCAACATCTTCGTTAGTTCATCATAGAATGATAGAAAGAAAGACTTACATTTCTATAGCGCCTTTCACGACCACCGGACGTCTCGAAGCACTTTACAGCCAATGAAGCACTTTTTGAAGTGCGGTCACTGTGGTAATGTAGGGAAACACAGCAGCCAATTTGCACACAGCAACTCCCACAAACAGCAATATGATAATGACCAGATAATCTTGTTTTTTGTTATGTTGATCGAGGGATAGATATTGACCAGGGCACCGGGGAGAACTCCCCCTGCTCTTCTTCGAAATAGAGGCCGTTGGATCTTTCACCTCCACCTGAGAGAGCAGACGGGGCCTCGGTTTAACGTCTCATCCAGAAGACGGCCCCTCCGACAGTGCGGCACTCCCTCAGTACTGCACTGGAGTGCCAGCCTAGATTTTTGTGCTGAAGTCTCTGGAGTGGGACTTGAACCCTGACTCAGATGCAACGGTGCTACCCACTGAGCCACAGCTGTCACTGCACAGGACGAGGCCATTCAGCCCATCGGGCCTGTGCCGGCTCTTTGAAAGAGCTACTCAATTCGTCCCACTCCCCCTGCTCTTTCCCCACAGCCCTGCAAAACTTTTTCCCTTCAAGTATTTATACTACGGTGTATCTTTATGTACAGTATTCTGTGCAATTCACTGTAAACTCGTAATAAATGATGCCATCGCTTTTTTGAAAAAGGTTGGGATTCGAGGTAAAGATATCGTTATTCTTGGTGTAGAGAAAAAGTCTGTTGCAAAACTTCAGGAGGAGAGAACAGTGAGAAAAATCTGTGCACTTGATGACCATGTCTGCATGGCATTTGCAGGTAAGCTGTGGGATTTTTTTTTTTAATGCTTTTCAGTACAAATTAATTGCCTGTGGTTTGTTCAGATTGTTTTGCATAGATGGATTAAAAAATATAAACTACATGGAATCAGTGTTCCCTGTAAAAAAAAAAAAAAAAAAAAATTTGGGCTGCGCGGCCCCATCCAAAATTCCCCGCATGCGCGATTTTTCCTTTTAAGTGCCGGTTGCGCAGGACCTCCAGAGCGCTGTGCGGCCGCGCAACTTAAAGGGAACATTGCATGGAATATATGTAAGAAATACTCATTAAATTGTTTTTGAATGTGATTCTGTGAAAGCCATAAGCTCAGCTTGTCCTGAGGATGATCGTAGAATAGAATCATAGAAGTTTACAGCACAGGAGGAGGCCATTCGGCCCATCGTGTCCGTGCCGAGCTCTCCAGCCTAATCCCACTGTCCAGCTCTTGGTCCGTAGCCCTGTAGGTTACGGCACTTCAAGTGTATATCCAAGTACTTTTTAAATGTGATGAGGGTTTCTGCCTCTCCCACCCTTTCAGGCAGTGAGTTCCAGACCCCCACCACCCTCTGGGTGAACAAAGTTCTCCTCAACTCCCCTCTAATCCTTCTACCAATGACTTTAAATCTCTGCCCCCTGGTTATTGACCTCTCTGCTAAGGGAAATAGGTCCTTCCTATCCACTCTATCTAGGCCCCTCATAATTTTATACACCTCAATTAAGTCTCCCCTCAGCCTCCTCTCTTCCGAAGAAAGAGAGTCTTGCATTTATATAGCGCCTTTCACGACCACCGGACATCCCAAAGCGCTTTACAGCCAATGAAGAACTTTTGAAGTGTAGTCACTGTTGTAATGTGGGAAATGTGGCAGCCAATTTGCACACAGCAAGATCCCACAAACAGCAATGTAATAATGACCAGATCATCTGTTTTAGTGATGTTGGAAACAACCCCAGCCGATCCAATCTTTCCTCATAGCTAAAATTCTCCAGTCCTGGCAACATCCTCGCAAATCTCCTCTGTACCCTCTCTAGTGCAATCACATCCTTCCTGTAATGTGGTGACCAGAACTGCACGCAGTATTCTAGCTGCGGCCTAACTAGTGTTTCATACAGTTCAAGCATAACCTCCCTGCTCTTATATTCTATGCCTCGGCTAATAAAGGAAAGTATCCCGTCTGCCTTCTTAACCACCTTCTCTACCTGTCCTGCTACCTTCAGGGATCTGTGGACATGCACTCCAAGGTCCCTCTGATCCTCTGCACTTCTCAGTGTCCTACCATTTACTGTGTATTCCTTTGCCTTGTTAGCCTTCCCCAAATGCATTACCTCACACTTCTCCGGATTCAATTCCATTTGTCACTTTTCTGCCCACCTGACCAGTCCATTGATATCTTCCTGCAGTCTACAGCTTTCTTCCTCACTATCAACCACATGGACAGTTTTTGTATCATCTGCAAACTTCTTAATCATACCCCCGACATTGCAGTCTAAATCATTGATGTATACAGCAAAAAGTTGGGGACTTGGCACTGAGCCCTGCGGAACCCCACTGGAAACAGCCTTCCAGTCACAAAAACATCCGTCGACCATTACCCTCTGCTTCCTGCCACTGAGCCAGTTGTGGATCCAATTTGCCACTTTCCCTTCGATCCCATGAGCTTTTACTTTCTTGACTAACCTGCCATGTGGGGCCTTGTCAAAAGCCTTGCTAAAATCCATGTGGACTACATCAAACGCACTAGCCTCATCGACCCTCCTCGTTACCTCCTCAAAAAATTCAATCAAGTTAGTCAGACACGACCTGCCCTTAACAAATCCATGCTGACTGTCCTTGATTAATCCGTGACTTTCTAAATGACTATCAATACTGTCCCTCAGAATTGTTTCCAATAATTTGTCCACCACTGAGGTTAGGCTGACTGGTCTGTAATTACTCGGTCTATCCCTTTCTTCCTTTTTAAACAATGGCACAATGTTAGCAGTCCTCCGGCACCACACCTGTAGCCAGAGAGGATTGAAATATGACGGTCAGAGCCTCCGCTGTTTCCTCCCTTCTCTTAACAGCCTGGGATACATTTCATCCGGGCCTGGCGATTTATCAACTTTCAAGGATGTTAAACCCCTTACTACTTCCTGTCTGTTTATCTCATCTAATATTTCACACTCCTCCTCCTAACTACAATGTCTGCATCATCCCTCTCTTTTGTGAAGACAGATGCAAAGTATTCATTAAGAACCATACCCACGTCTTCTGCCTCCACACAAGCTTCCTATTTGGTCTCTAATAGGCTTTACTCTTTCTTTAGTTATCCTCTTGCTCTTAATGTATTTTTAAAACAGCTTTGGGTTTTCCTTGATTTTTCTTGCCAATATTTTTTCATGCCCTCTCTTTGCTTTCCTAATTGCCTTTTTAATTTCACCCCCGCACTTTCTATACTCCTCTCGGCTTTCTGCAGTATTTAGCTCTGGGTATCTGACATAAGCTTCCCTTTTTTGCCTTATCCTACCCTGTATGCCCCTTGACATTCAGGGGGTTCTAGATTTGGGAGTCCCACCCTTTTTTCTTTGTGGGAACATATTTGCTCGGAACCCTCACATTCTCCTCCTTGAATACCTCCCACTGCTCTGACACTGATTTACCTTCAAGTAGCTGTTTCCAGCCCACTTTTGCTAAATCACATCTCAGCTTAGTAAAATTGGCCTTTCTCCAATTGGGACACTTAATTCTGGTGCGGACTCAATGGGCCAAATGGCCGCCTCCTATGCTGTACTGTTCAATGACTCTAAGGATAAGGGGTAGGCCATTTAGGACAGAGATGAGGAGGAATTTCTTCACCCAGAGAGTGGTGAACCTGTGGAATTCTCTACCACAGAAGGCAGTGGCGGCCAATTCATTAAATATATTCAAGAAGGAGTTAGATATATTTCTTAAGGCTAAAGGGATCAAGGGATATGGGGAGAAAGCAGGGACAGGGTACTGAATTTGGATATCAGCCATAATCTCATTGAATGGCGGAGCAGGCTCGAGGGGCCGAATGGCCTACTCCTGCTCCTATCTTCTATGTTTCTATGAAATATTTATCATAAACAAGGTCACATTTGGCAAATCCGAGCATCACACACATCTCTCAACTGTCCAACTGCAGCATCAAAATGCTGTGGAGCACCTTTGCAGTAACATTCATTTAAAAAAAAATAATTCTCGGGATGTGGGCGTCGCTGGCAAGGCCCAGCATTTATTGCCCATCCCTAGTTGCCCTCGAGAAGGTGGTGGTGAGCCGCCGCCTTGAACCGCTGCAGTCCGTGGGGTGAAGGTGCTCCCACAGTGCTGACTTTGTTGTAGCGGTTTGATCCAACTGAGTGTCTCGCTCGGCCATTTCAGAGGGTGGTTAAGAGTCAACCACATTGCTGTGGGTCTGGAGTCACATATCGGCCAGACCGGGTAAGGGCAGTAGATTTCCTTCCCTAAAAGGCATTTGTGAACAAGATGGGTTTTTACAACAATCCGGTAGTTTCATGGCCACCATTACTGATACTCGCTTTTTATTCCAGATTTATTTAATTAACTGAATTTAAATTGCCGTGGTGGGTTTTGAACTCACTTCTCCGGATTATTAGTCCAGGCCTCGTATTTCTAGTCCAGTAACATAACCACTCTACTACCGAACCCCAAATAGCCCTATTAGATTCATGCTATGTAAGTGCACTGTGAATCTCATGGGGCTATTTTATTAGTCTGGTTTTTATATTTAAAAATAGGCATAAGCTGAACCGTGTAATGCTGGTTTTCAAAAAATATTTGCTAGATAAAATGATGTTACACATAACTCACTGAAATTGGGGCCTGGAACTTGGTATTTTTGGGTTCTGTTTGATCTCTATCAATTCTTCATTCACCGATGTGACTAAATTTTTTTTTACAGCAGCTCCTGAGCCAATCGGGGTTCATGGTCTTAAGTTCCATTTTGAATTCACTCTTCTAATACAGGGAATTTATATTGCTTGTGATGGTCTCTTGTGCACTAGCTGTCGGATCCCCACACGATCGGGGAAACTTTGCTCGACTGATTAAATCTGCTTTTAATTTTAGGCCTGACGGCTGACGCTAGAATAGTGATTAACAGAGCCCGCGTGGAGTGTCAGAGCCACAAACTGACTGTCGAAGATCCAGTGACTGTAGAATACATAACGCGTTTCATTGCAACTTTGAAGCAGGTAAACGTTCGTTATCTATCTTCCCCACGTGCCAAAAAAAAAAATTCCATCTAAGCTTGCACTGAATGAAAAGGCCAACTTTTAAAAAAGGGCCATCATGGTAACTCTCGAGAACCCAATGAGCCTAACTAGAAGAGTGAGAGGTGATCGCATTGAAACATATAAGATTCTGAGGGGGATTGACAGGGTAGATGCTGAGAGGTTGTTTCCCCCTGGCTGGAGAGTCTAGAACTAGGGGGCATAGTCTCAGGATAAGGGGTCGGCCATTTAGGACTGAGATGAGGGGGGATATCTTCACTCAGAGGGTGGTGAATCTTTGGAATTCTCTGCCCTAGAGGGCTGTGCATGCTGAATCCTGAGTATATTCAAGACAGAGATCAATAGATTTTTGGATTCTAGGGGAATCAAGGGATATGAAGATCAGACTGGAAACTGGAGTTACGGTAGATGATTAGCCATGATCTTATTGAATGGCGGAGCAGGCCCGAGGGGCCGTATGGCCAACTCATAGAAACATAACATAGAAGATAGGAGCAGGAGTAGGCCATTCGGCCCCTCGAGCCTACTCCGCCATTCAATGAGATTATGGCTGATCATCCAAATTCAGTACCCTGTCCCTGCTTTCTCTCCATATCCCTTGATCCCTTTAGCCTTAAGAAATATATCTAACTCCTTCTTGAATATATTTAATGAATTGGCCTCGACTGCCTTCTGTGGTAGAGAATTCCACAGGTTCACCACTCTCTGGGTGAAGAAATTCCTCCTCATCTCTGTCCTAAATGGCCTACCCCTTATCCTTAGACTGTGACCCCTGGTTCTGGACTCCCCGACCATCGGGAACATCCTTCCTGCATCTAGTCTGTCCAGTCCTGTTAGAATTTTATGGGGGGGAAATTCAGTATCGCCCCATTTGGGGTGCCATTATCGGCCGTGCGCAAAGTTTAGCGCCTGGCGCTAATTATCGCCTCCGACGGCAAACTTGGCTTTTATCGCCCCTGGAGGTGATTGGAGCGCTAAATCAGGAGCTTCACACCAGTCTTAAGGCGCAAAGGCCGAGGAGCGAGGCGCTACCTCGGAGCACTTTTTTATAATTTTCAATGAGATCCCCTCTCATTCTTCTAAACTCCAGCGAGTATAAGCCCAGTCGACCCAATCTCTCCTCATACGTCATTCCTGCCATCCCAGGTATCAGTCTGGTGAATCTTCGCTGCACTCCCTCCATGGCAAGAACATCCTTCCTCAGATATGGCGACCAAAACTGCACACAATACTCAAGGTGTGGTCTCACCAAGGCCTTGTACAACTACAGCAAGACATCCTTGCTCCTGTACTCGAATCCTCTCGCTATGAAGGCCAACATACCATTTGCCTTCTTAACCGCCTGCTGCACCTGCATGCTTACCTTCAGCGACTGGTGCACAAGGACACCCAGGTCTCGTTGCACTTCCCCTTTCCCCAATCTATTGCCGTTCAGATAATAATCTGCCTTCCTGTTTTTGCCACTGAAGTGGATAACCTCGCATTTATCCACGTTATATTGCATCTGCCCAATCACCCAACCTGTCCAAATCATACTGGAGTTTCTCGGCATCCTCCTCACAGCACACACACCTGCTCCTAATTCTTGTGTTCTTACGTTCTGTAGCAGATAAAACATTAGAGGGCACCCTGAAAAAGGAAATAATGAAGCGCATAGAGTAATGTAGCCCAGTGGGAGGGAGTCAGCGTGGCTTTCCGGGAGGGAGGCAATGTCTGACAGTCTGCTGGTTTTAGTGGATAAAGGAAACTCAATAGACGTGGGGGGGGCGGGATTAGTCTTCGACAGTAGCGGCAAACGGGCGATAGCAAGCCGGCAGCCCGATTTCCTGTTGAGGTCACTGGAGAAGGAAATCGTGCGGGGTGTCATAACAGGCTGGCGATTTGCGGTCGCGCGTGTGGCGATCTCGCTGATGACCAATTTCACCCCAGTCTGTTGAGATAAAATAGCGGAGCACTTGACAAATGGGGAAAGGATCGGACAGAGTCAACATGGATTTACAAAGGGTAAATCGTGTTTGACTAATCTGCTGGAATTTTTTGAGGAGGTAACTGGTAGAATAGATGGGGGAGAGCCAGTGGATGTGGTGTACCTTGACTTCCAGAAAGCCTTCGATAAGGTTCCACACAAAAGATTATCATGCAAAATTAAGGCTCATGGGATTGGGGGCAAAGTATTAACGTGGATAGAGAACTGGCTGGCGGATAGAAAACAGAGAGTTGGAATAAACGGCTCGTTTTCGGAGTGGCAGGCAGTGACCAGCGGGGTGCCGCAAGGATCTGTCCTGGGACCCCAGCTGTTCACAATATATATAAATGATCTGGATCAGGGAATTGGATGCAATATTTCCAAATTCGCTGACGACACTAAACTAGGAGGAGGGGTGGGCTCTGATGAGGATGTCAGGAGGCTACAGTGTGATTTGGACAGGTTGGGGGAATGGGCGGATACGTGGCAGATGCACTATAATGTGGATAAATGCGAGGTTATCCACTTTGGGGGTAAAAACAGGAGGGTAGATTATTATCTAAATGGCAATAGATTGGGAGATGGGGAAGTGCAGAGGGACCTGGGTGTTCTTGTGCACCAGTCACTGAAGGAGAGCATGCAGGTGCAACAGGCGATTAAGAAGGCAAATGGTATGTTGGCCTTCATATCAAGGGGGTTCGAGTATAGGAATAGGGATACCTTACTACAGCTGTACAAGGTGCTGGTGAGACCGCATCTGGAGTATTGTGTACAGTTTTGGTCGCCCCATCTGCGGAAGGATGTTCTTGTCATGGAAAGAGTGCAACGGCGATTCACCAGGCTGATACCTGGAATGGCGGGAATGACCTACGAAGAGAGATTAAATAGTTTGGGCTTGTACTCACTGGAGTTTAGAAGATTGAGAGGGGATCTCATCGAAACATATAAAATTATGGCAGGCCTGGACAGGCTGAATTCAGAGAGAATGTTTCCAATGGCCGGGGAGCACAGAACCAGGGGCCACAGTCTAAAAATAGCGGGCAAATCATTTAAAACAGAGATGAGGAAGAATTTCTTCACTCAAAGAGTGGTGAGCCTGTGGAATTCCCTGCCACAGAGGGCTGTGAAGGCTAATTCAATAAATATTTTCAAGAGAGAATTGGATATATTTCTGAAGGCTAAGGGGATTAAGGGTTACGGAGAAAAGGCGGGGACGGGGTACTGAACTGGTAAGATCAGCTATGATCTCAGACGAAGATCAGCCATGATCTCATTGAATGGCGGAGCAGGCTCGAAGGGCCGAATGGCCTACTCCTGTTCCTATCTCTATGTATCTATGTATTTTGTGAAAGCCCTTGACGCTGTTGCTCTAACGGCAATTGGGAGGCTTGGAGTGGGAGCTCGCGGAACGGAGCAGCAATTGACTGAATCAGAGGAATCAAAGGGAATTAGACGTGATTCTGCATCCTGAGGGGAAGCGAGTGATTAGCGGGATCCTCGGGAGCCAGTGCTGTGGCCATTAATATTTATCTTGTGTAGCCAAACAATATGGAAGTTGGGACAGAAGCAAGTTTACAGTTGTTGTTGATAAAACTTGGGGTTGTAAATTAAAGGGAATAAACAGACCAAATACAGAAGAATCTATTGAAATGGTGGAGGGGAGACGCGCTGCACCGGCGGTGGGGGGAGACGCGCTGCACCGGCGGTGGGGGGAGACGCGCTGCACCGGCGGTGGGGGAGACGCGCTGCACCGGCGGTGGGGGGAGACGCGCTGCACCGGCGGTGGGGGAGACGCGCTGCACCGGCGGGGGGGGGGGGAGACGCGCTGCACCGGCGGTGGGGAGACGCGCTGCACCGGCGGTGGGGCGACGCGCTGCACCGGCGGTGGGGCGACGCGCTGCACCGGCGGAGGGGCGACGCGCTGCACCGGCGGAGGG
Organism: Somniosus microcephalus; assembly: GCF_052327205.1. Classification (NCBI taxonomy): domain Eukaryota; kingdom Metazoa; phylum Chordata; class Chondrichthyes; order Squaliformes; family Somniosidae; genus Somniosus; species Somniosus microcephalus. The sequence goes on from NC_140993.1 coordinate 12,784,123, forward strand.
GCGACGCGCTGCACCGGCGGAGGGGCGACGCGCTGCACCGGCGGAGGGGAGACGCGCTGCACTGGCGGAGGGGAGACGCGCTGCACCGACGGGCGGGGGAGACACGCTGCACCGGCGGAGGGGAGACGCGCTGCACCGGCGGAGGGGAGACGCGCTGCACCGGCGGGGGGGTGACGCGCTGCACCGGCGGAGGGGAGACGCGCTGCACCAGCGGAGGGGAGACACGCTGCACCGGCGGAGGGGAGACGCGCTGCACCAGCGGAGGGGAGACGCGCTGCACCGACGGGCGGGGGAGACACGCTGCACCGGCGGGGGGGGTGACGCGCTGCACCGACAGGTGGGGGAGACACGCTGCACCGGCGGAGGGGAGACGCGCTGCACCGGCGGAGGGGAGACGCGCTGCACCGGCGGAGGGGAGACGCGCTGCACCGACGGGCGGGGGAGACACGCTGCGCCGGCGGGGGGGTGACGCGCTGCACCGACAGGTGGGGGAGACACGCTGCACCGGCGGGGGGGTGACACGCTGCACCAGCGGGCGGGGGAGACACGCTGCACCGGCGGGGGGGTGACGCGCTGCACCAGCGGGCGGGGGAGACACGCTGCACTATCAAGCGGTAGATGTCGTTTTAAGGTAACCAAATAGTATTGTTCTGCATCTCCTATAAAACGTGGACCGAGAGAAGCTTGTGATCCATGGGCCTTGTTCCCTGCTACTTGAAAAAGAGATGGGCGCATTAAAAGAAAGTATTTGGGGGAAGAAATCGACAGTGTTCAGCTTTCAGCAGATAAAATGGTGGGAGCTTGTAACTAATACTCCTAGGCCCAGAATTTGTGGTCAGTGGCGAAGCAAAGGCGTTAAAGATGAACAAGTTTCCTAATTGTAAATTTTATTAAAATGGATACATTTGGGACGGCACAAAATTAAAATTAGTTTTTCAGGCGCCATAACTTTTGTTTAGCCGTCAAAACGCTGTGAAAGCCCCAGTTACACCTAATCCCTCTGGGTCTAACTTTTAGTGGGGAATTTAATAGCGGTGTTCCTGCGGAAGATTCCTTGATGTGAGTGATTACACTGATTGCCGGGGGTGGGGGGCTCATAAAAATCAACATTTCATTGTGCAGTACACACGTCTGCTGCATATATGACAAATAAAATTGAATTGAATTGGGGGTGCGCACAATGCAGCCAGTGTCCGAGCAGTGAATGACAGACTGCAACTTCAGGATTCCCACCTGCGGCTGAAGTTGCAGTCAGTTTCCAAGGCGGAATGACGGCGAACGCTGCTAGTTTGTCGCCCCCTGGGCCGCAGGTTCTGGGCCCGAATCTCTCGGTACCGTCCTAAGCTCCTTTGCAATTAGTCAATTTTTACAGAAGTGCAAACACTGATGGAGTTGCCTGTCAAAAACCCTCTGTTCTGCACTGCTCGCAGTGGTAAACCACTTTCTTTTGCTGGTTACTCATAAGAAGTGAGAAATAATTAACCAACAGAATTGTTTGATGTATCTCGCGGCAGGTTGCTGGAAGTTTAATACTTTGATCTTTTGTTTAGCGCTACACACAAAGCAACGGTCGCAGACCCTTTGGAATCTCTGCTTTGATTGTGGGGTTTGACTATGATGGCACACCACGGTTGTACCAGACTGACCCATCTGGGACGTACCAAGCTTGGAAGGTAAGTGTTTCTCTTAATACCGTTCCCTCTCTGCATAATAATATTTGAAAAAGGTCAGGTGTGGGTATTCTAACTGGTGCTGCAATTCTCTCTCTCTTTTCATTTCAATTTCTTACCATACCCTTTTCTCTGCTGTGGGCAGCGACTTGCCCTGGAGTACGGTTCCACTTGCAGCAGTGAGAGAAAGGAGAGACTTGCATTTCTCTCGCGCCTTTCGCCACCTCAGGACGTCCCAAAGTGCTTTACAGCCAATGAAGTACTTTTTGAAGTGTAGTCACACTTGTAAATGTAGGAAACGCGGCAGCCAATTTGCGCACAGCAAGCTCCCACAAACAGCAATGTGATAATGACCAGATACTCTGGTTTTTAGTGATGTTGGTTGAGGGATAAATATTGGTCCCAGGACACCAGGGAGAACTCCCCCTGCTCTTCTTCGAAATAGTGCCCTGGGATCTTTGATGTCTACCCGAGAGAGCAGCCGGGGCCTCGGTTTAACGTCTCATCCGAAAAACGGCACCTCCGACAGTGCGGCACTCCCTCGGCATTGCACTGGGAGTGTCAGCCTGGATGTTTGTGCTCAAGTCTCTGGAGTGGGATTGAACCCACGACCGTCTGAGTCGAGAGTGCGACCCACTGAGCCACGGCTGACACACTGGTACCTTGCCTAAGCGGTTATTTTTACACGTGAGTATCGGTGGGCGATCGCACATTGGGGGCCCTCCCACCGTGAAAGACACACGTGAAAGCAAAGCAAGGGACTGCTGAATAGCAAATGCGAGCAAATATTTATTTGCTCCTAATGCCAGATCCTCTGGACAACTAAGTGTCCTGCCTGAAATTGCTTTGTCTATAATCTTCAGCAGAGACCAGGAATTAAACCTGGAAACCTCTTGGTTCATTTGATTCGGTGCCACGTTAGCATAAGAACATAAGAAATAGGAGCAGGAGTGGGCCATACGGTCCCTTGAGCCTGCTCCACCATTCAATAAGATCATGGAGCGCAGATATTATTGCTGTGCATGTAAAAGCAGCAGTCATTTTTTGAGATAATTGTTGAGATGTGAAAATGTGATTTAAAAAAAAAATAGAGCATCTGAACACTGCAAATGAGATAGCACGAGCATAACTGTGTAACTTTTGTATCAACAGGCAAATGCCATTGGTCGGAGTGCCAAGACAGTCAGAGAATTCCTTGAAAAGAACTACACTGATGAAGCCATTGCAACAGACAATGACACCATCAAGCTGGCAATTAAAGCTTTGCTGGAAGTGAGTGAAATTCATTATTGCCAAGATGCGCAGAGGGCATCCATCACCTCGTTGTCCCCCCTCCCTATCTTTGTAATCTCCTCCAGCCCAAGAGTCCCCCGAGATCTCTGCGCTCCGCCTATTCTGGCCTTTTGAACATCCCCGATTTTAATCGCTCCGCCATTGGTGGCCGTGCCTTCAGCTGCCGAGGCTCGACGCTCTGGAATTCCCTCCCTAAACCTTTCCGCCTTGCTCTTTCCTCCTCTGAGATGCTCCTTAACACCTCCCTCTCTGACCAAGCTTTTTGTCACCTGTTCTGATATCTCCTTACATGGCTCAGTGACATTTTTTTTTGATAATACTCTCGTGAAGTTTTATTACGTTAAAGGCGCTATATAAATACAAGTTGTTGTTGTATACTGGCGGCAATCTTAGAATCTCGTGATAAAAACTGCTAATGGCTTTTGCAGTCGCTATCGACCAATGGCCCAAATCTTGAAGTGACTGAATCGCAAACTGCGATTTTTCAAAAACGACTGGTAAAAATCTCGTAATTAAAATGTAATTTAACTTATTTCCGTCATTGTGAGCCTGTGGCCCTGGTTGCAGTTCAACCGTCTGCTCCGTTATAATGCATGTGTGGGGGGGTTAGTGCCGTGCAATCTTTGGTACTGCCACATTGCCAGCCCTGCCAGATTACTGATTTTGTTGGTTTGTCGTGAGGTCACGTTTAAGAGATGGGGGTCTCTTAACTAATGCTAGGCTTGACTATTCCAACGCACTCCTGGCCGGCCTCCGACGTTCTACCCTCCGTAAGCTTGAGGTCATCCAAAATTCGGCTGCCCGTGTCCTAACTCGCACCAAGTCCCGTTCGCCCTTCACCCCTGTGCTCACTGACCTACATTGGCTCCTGGTTAAGCAACGCCTCGATTTCAAAATTCTCATCCTTGTTTTCAAATCCCGCCATGGCCTCACCCCTCCCTATCTCTGTAATCTCTTCCAGCCCCACAACCCCCCCGAGATCTCTGCGCTCCTCCAATTCTGGCCTCTTGAGCATCCCCGATTTCCATCGCTCCACCATTGGTGGCCGTGCCTTCAGCTGCCTGGGCCCTAAGCTCTGGAATTCCCTCCCTAAACCTCTCCGTCTCTCTCTCCTCCTTTAAGATGCTCCTTAAAACCTACTTCTTGTCTGCCCTAATATCTCCTTATGTGGCTCGGTGTCAAATTCTGTTTGACAATCGCTCTTGTGAAGCACCTTGGGACGTTTTACCACCTTAAAGGCACTACAGGTATGGAACACACATTTTAAAAAACATGGGCGGTTTGCTGAATTATATGCATTTTTTCCTGCTGATAGCTGTCCCGTCAGCCCTTCTCTAACTAGTGAAGAGTTCTATGAATGTCCACGCTTCCTGCTCAGGACCCTGTTTTCTCAGATTCTGGAACAGAGCGTGCAGACAGTAGGATCACAGCTACCCCACACATTCTCAGAAATACTCTAGACATTCGGGCCATAATTGTTATAATCTGAAATGCGCTGCCTGAAAGGGTGGAGGAAGCAGATTCAATACTAACTTTCAAAAGGGGAATTGGATAATTTCCTCACATTCTGTCATCTTTTGTACCTCCCCGCCCCTTTGCCCCATCATTGGTAGCCTTGCTTTTGGCCACCTAGGTCTGAGGCTCCAGAATTCTCTCTCTAAACTCCTCCACATCTCCAACTCCTCTTTTAAGACCCCCGCTAAATCCCACTTCTTTGACCATGCTTTTGGTCGTTTCGCCAAATATCTCGTTCTTTAGCTTAGCCCCCATTTTTGATTACACCTCAGCGCACCGTGGCTGCAGTGTGTACCATCTACAAGATGCACTGCAGCAACTCGCCAAGGCTTCTTCGGCAGCACCTCCCAAACCCGCGACCTCCCAAACCCTAGAAGGACAAGGGCAGCAGGCGCCTGACAACACCACCACCTGCAAGTTCCCCTCCAAGTCACACACCATCCTGACTTGGAAATATATCGGTCGTTCCCTCATCGTTGCTGGGTCAAAATCCTGGAACTCCCTCCCTAACAGCACTGTGGGAGCACCTTCACCACACGGACTGCAGCGGTTCAAGGTGGTGACTCACCACCAACTTCTCAAGGGGCAACTAGGGATGGGCAATAAATGCTGGTCTTGCCAGTAATGCCCACATCCCATGAATGAATATTAAAAAAAGTACATTGCAGTGTTTTTCTGTATTAAAGGCACTGTATAAATGCCATATGTTGTTCCACCCTAGGAACATTTAATCTTAATTTTTTGCTTTTGGTATGACCTATTCTTTGTACTTTTTCATTCTAGGTAGTACAGTCTGGCGGAAAAAATATTGAGCTGGCAGTAATAAGAAGGAATCAGCCACTAAAGGTGGGTAGAAAACCTGTATGTGGTGTGTCCAGGTTTACAGCAGAACCTGTATAATGAAGTGAAAATGCATATTACAATTGTGGGTTTTTTTGTGCAGAAAGAATACACCAATACATCCGCAAATAATTGTGTTCCATTGTCCTTGAGTAACAGCATTAGAAAGGGCTGTTCATTCTCCATCTGTCAGCCGTGGCTCACTTTTGCCTCCGAGTCAGAAAGTTGTGGGTTCAAGTCCCACTCGAGGGACGGCGGCATACAATCTAGGCTGACAGTGCAATGCTGAGGGATCGCTGCACTGTCGGAGGTGTGCCGTCTTTCGGATGAGAGGTTAAACCGAGGCCCCGTCTGCCCCCTTGGGTGGGGGTAAAAGATCCCGCGGTCTTTCAAAAAAGACCCTGGGGAGTTATCCCCAGTGCTCGAAAATAGATGATCTGGTCATTATGTCATTGCTGTGTGCTGGAGCTTGCTGTGCGCAAATTGGCAGCCGCGTTTCCTACATTACAGCAGTGACTGCACTTTTTAAAAACAAACCTTACTTACCTGTAATGCGCTTCGGGACGTGAAAGACACTATAGAAATGTAAGACTTTCTCTATCTCTCATTCACTTATCACAGAATCCCCACAGTGCAGATAGAGGCCGTTTCGGCCCATCGAGCCTGCACCGACACATATCCCACCCTATCCCCGTAACCCCACGTATTTAATCCCCCCTAACACTAAGGGTCAATTTATCATAGCCAAATCATCCTAACCCGCACATCTTTGGACTGTGGGAGGAAACCGGAGCACCCGGAGGAAACCCACGCAGACACGGGGAGAATGTGCAAACTCCACACAGACAGTCGCCCGAGGCCGGATTTGAACCCGGGTCCCTGGCGCTGTGAGGCAACAGTGCTAACCACTATGCCACCGTGGCCCCCCGTTCGTATACAGATGATTGGGCCATCATTTAACTCTTGCAGGGTGGTGGGAGAAGAAACAACTGACAGGATTCCTTTCAGCTTCCCTCCTGTTCTGGTACGAACTTCAAAACTCAGAAACTTTCTGCTGGCTGGATATTCAGAACAGACTTTCTGGTTAAGCAGAATACAATCCAAATCCCTTTAAAGTTATACCAAAAAGAGCAGTGAGCCTGATGATTGGGAGGATTTTAGAATTCAGCAAAGAAATTGATAAAGAAAGGGAAAATAGAATATGAGAGTAAACTAGCGAGAGACATAAAAACAGACTAAAAGCTTCTATAGGTATGTAAAAAGGAAGAGATTAGCGCAAATGAACGTGGGTCCCTTACAGGCTGAGACAGGAGAAGTTATAATGGGGAATAAGGAAATGGCGGAGAAATTAAACAAATATTTGTGTCTGTCTTCACGGAAGAAGACGCAAAAGACTTCCCGGAAATAGTGGAGAAGCAAGGGTCTAGCAAGAATGAGGAACTGGAAGAACTTAGTACAGGTAGACTACCTTTTATCCGAACTTCCGAAAACCGAAACCCTCTAAAAACCGAAGGTTTTTTCGTTCAGCGTAAGTCGTGCGCACGACATGACCAGAGTGGCGCACGACCCCGACCCCCGCCGACGACCTCCCGCCGACCCCCCCGCGGACCCCCGCCGACCCACCCCCGACAAATTTCCCAGTCTTATAAAATACCTTCCGAAATCCGAAATTTTCCGAAAACTGAAACACGGCTGGTCCCGAGGTTTTCGGATAAAGGATAGTCTACCTGTATTAGTAAAAAAAAATACTGGAGGAATTAATGGGACTGAAAGCCAATAAATTCCCTGGACCTGATGGCCTACATCCTAGGGTTTTGAAAGAGGTGGCTATAGAGATAGTGGATGCATTGGTTGTCATTTTCCAAAATTCCATAGGTTCTAAAACTGTTCCCATGGATTGGAAGGTAGCAAATGTAACCCCACTATTTAATAAAGGAGGGAGAGAGAAAACGGGGAACTACAGACCAGTTAGCCCGACATTAGCAGTAGGGAAAATGCTGGAGTCTATTATTAAGGAGGTGGTAACAGGGCACTTAGAAAATAATGGCCCAGATATTCCGATCACAGGCCTCCCGCGGGCGGAGGACTCTGATCTGGGAAAATCTGCGCCCTGACCGGAGGGCTCCCGGGAGGCGCACAATTCCGCTGCTGGGCCTCTCCAAACTGCCGGTGTGCAGGGCCCACGTATCCCAGAAGCGCAGGTAGTTCGCAGCGTCCCTGGGATCACGTGGGCCATGGGGAGCCAATCACAGAAGGGAATCTCCCTTCATACATTTGACGGCAAGACCTATCAAATATATGAATGGAGATCAATGAAAAAACAGTAAAACTTTAAATACTTTTTTTTTTAATCACATTTTTTAAATGAATTGGAAGTCCAATAAATTTACTATTTTAAACAAAAATTTTTGAAAAAAATAATTAAAGTTTTTTAAGGGGCTCAAAATATTTTTTTTAATGTATTTTTAAATGATAAATCAGTGGAAAAAATTTTTTTTTTGCGTTTTTCAACTGTTACCCTGGTAAAAGCAGGCCTTACGCAGGCTTTTACCAGGCGCAAGAATTGTAAGTGTTTTCTGTGGGCGGAGGGTCTCCAAAAAGCAGAACTATCCGCCCGTAAAGGCCCTTCTCCAGGGCAGCCGGAGGATCTGTCCAGAGCTTTCTTGACAGATCGGAAATGCTGGTTTCCAGCGCATGCGCAGTGCACGCTTAAAACCGGCATTTCCAATGTCCCTACGGGTGAATACACAGCACGCACACACCCGTAGGGATCGGAATATCCGGCCAAATAATAGGAGTGGGCAGAGTCAACATGGATTTAGGAAAGGGAAATCAGAAGAACATAAGAAATAGGAGCAAGAGTAGGCCATTTGGCCCCTCGAGCCTGCTCTGCCATTTATACTTATACTGAAAGAAAAGACTGCATTTCCCTTCTCAATATTAAATAGTCAGTCATTGGTGGTGAAATCTATGGTCATATAACGAAAATTAGCACCTTAAACATCACACTCTGCTTTCCTCAGCATTACACACCTTGTGAAGCTCACTTCTGGACTGTCTGGTCTACGAGCTTGTGGTTCTTTCTTTGAGAAATACCTTGTGTGCCAATGAGATTCTAACCCTCTCATGCAAGCAGTTGGGAAGGCAAATGGTATGTTGGTCTTTATTACAAAGGGGTTGGAGTATAAGAGTAAGGAAGTCTTGCTACAATTACATTGGGCCTTGGTGAGACCACAGCTGGAGTATTGTGTACAGCTTTGGTCTCCTTACCTAAGGAAGGATATACTTGCCATAGAGGGAGTGCAACGAAGGTTCACCAGACTGGTTCCTGGGATGTGGGGATTGTCCTATGAGGAGAGATTGAGTAGACTAGGCCTATATTCTCTAGCGTTTAGAAGAATGAGAGGTGATCTCATTGCAACGTACAAAATTCTTACAGGGCTTGACAGGGTAGATGCAGGGAGGATGTTTCCCCTGGCTGGGGAGTCTAGAACCAGGGGTCACAGTCTCAGAATAAGGGGTCGGCCATTTAGGACTGAGATGAGGAGAAATTTCTTCACTCAGAGGGCGGTGAGTCTTTGGAATTCTCTACCCCAGAGGGCTGTGGAGGCTCAGTCGTTGAGTATATTCAAGACAGAGAGTGATAGATTTTTGAATATTAAGGGAATCAAGGGATATGGGGATAGTGCAGGAAAGTGGAGTTGAGGTCGAAGATCAGCCATGATCTTACTGAATGGCGGAGCAGGCTCGAGGGGCCGAATGGCCAACTCCTGCTCCTATTTATGTTCTTATGTTGTGGTTATCAAGAGTACAAATCAAAATTTTAATGTTGACAAAGTATGTTTTTGTCACAATGGTCTCGCTGGAATCTATATATAAAATTTGCACAAACCAGAGATATAAGAGAATGCAGGTGGAGAGGCTTATTAAAAACTTGGAATACCAACAGAATGCAGAAAAATGTAGGGTACCACTTGTTATCGTTCGGTCTGATCCTGAGAAATTGTCTGTAACCTGGCTATGTGTTGCGCAACACAGACTCCCATGTGCGTTGTGTGAATAGACTCCTTGTGTCTCACCTGAGGGAAAGCTGGGGTCAAGAATTGTGTTGAATACTAGCAGGCTGACCGATCAGCAGCGGGAAATCTGCAAACATGAACTGGATAGAACATGAAATCACTATTCCTGTATAAAGGTGAAAAGAACAGAGTTCTGTGAATAACAAGAGATTAAAACCAAACAAACTTAAAACGGAGGCTTGTGGTAAAATTGGGGCTAAGACTAGACAACCATGAGGGATAGGGAAAATGTAGTGGGAAATAGAAAAAGCTTTTATAAGTGTATTAATAAGTAAATCAATAGTTAGAGAGGGTAAGGTTGATTAGTGATGAGGGGTTGAGTCTAATTGTAAAGGATGATGTAACTTTTAAATATTTTCTGTCAGTTTTTACAAATTATGGTGTAAGTGACAATGTAGGTGTTTAGAATCATAGACATTTACGGCACAGAAGGAGGTCATTCGGCCCATCGTGTCTGTCCAGCCTAATCCCACTTTCCAGCTCTTGGTCTGTAGCCTTGTAGGTTGCGGCACTTCAAGTTCATATCCAAAAACTTTTTACATGTTAATACAATAGCAAAATACTGTGGGTGCTGGAAATCTGTAATAACAGCAGAAAATGCTGGAAACACTCGGCAGGTCAGGCAGCATCCGTGAAGAGAGAAACAGAGTTAACGTTTCAGGTCGCTGACCCTTCGTCAGAACTCCCAACTTTTTTCCAGTTCTGACGAAGGGTCGTCGACCTGAAAAATGAACCGTTTCTCTCTCCACGCATGCTGCCTGGCCTGCTGAGTGTTTCCGGCATTTTCTGTTACTTTTGAAATGTGATGAGGGTTTCTGCCTCTCCCACCCTTTCAGGCAGTGAGTTCCAGACCCCCACCACCCTCTGGGTGAAAAAAAGTTCTCCTCAACTCCCCTCTAATCCTTCTACCCATTACTTTAAACCTCTGCCCCCTGGTTAGTGACCTCTCTGCTCAAGGAAATGGGTGTACTGGAAACATGAAGCAATTGTCGAAGAGGAATTGGTTCTGAGAAGATTAGGAGAACCCAAGGTGGACAAGTCATCCTGCCCTGATGAGATTGCCCCATGGGTGTTAAAGGAAGTCCGGGAGGAGACCGCTGGGCATCTGACCAGTTTTCTTAATCCTCAAACATGCAAATTATGCTGTTGGTTCTGAGCGTAGCCATTGTCGGGTCCTTGTTCAAGACAGGAGAGTCTGTTAGTTTAATGTCAATTGTAGGCAAATTCTTGTAATCCAGAATGCAAGATAAAAATTAGTTCGGATTTAGAAATGCATGGAGTAATCGAGGGCAGCCACACGGATTTGTTAAAGGCGAGTTGTATGTGACAAATTTGATCTTTTTTTTAATGTGATTAATTGGATTAGTGATGGTACAAGGACTAGGGGGACACAGATTTAAGGTTTTGGGCAAGAGATACAGGGGGGGATGTGAGGAAAATCTTTGTTATGCAGCGAGTGGTGAGGACCTGGAACTCGTTGCCGACGGAAGTGGTGGAAGCGGAGACACTCAATGTTTTCAAGGGGAGACTGGATAGGCACTTGAGGGAAGTAAACTTGCAGGGCTACGGGGAAAGAGCGGGGGAATGGGACTGACTAGATCGCTCTACAGAGAGCCGGCATGGACTCGATGGGCCGAACGGCCTCCTTCTGTGCCGTTATGACTCAACGAAGGGAATGCAGTAGATGTATTACGTGTGGATTTTCAGAAGATATTCGATAATATTAGAAAAACTCTGGCGTACGGGTGTAAGAAGAAATATAGCAGTTTGGATAGAAAGTTGGTTGACGGACAGGATTCAGGGTATGTGATGTGCTCTGTTTGGAGAAAGGTTGAGAGTGGCATCCCCAGCGTCGGGATTGAATGCAGCAGAGCCCTCTGTGCTGTAAGTTTCTCTCATTCTACTAATGCCTAACCGCCGTACCCTGCCTCTTAAAATAAAAAGGCGCAGCAAGTGCGTTTGGGATACCTATCAATTTATGTTGTAGCCTGTGAGGGGGAGGGTGTTCTGGTTAATCAGTGGGTTTGTTTTTGCACTCTTGAAGAACCGAGGATAAACGAGAATGATTACAAGGCAGCATTCATCTTGGAGTTCACATGACACTGTGAAAGGACATTAAATGATTTATAACTACTATTTAAATCCTGCAGTGAAATTACTGGCTCGAAGTCAATTATTTTAAATGTTATTTTCCACAGTGTACTGTGGAGTCTGTTGGGCAGTTTTGTTGTCTTTTGCATGTCTTCACGTAATGACTTGTACTTGATGTCACTGACGGACATTGTTCAGGACTCTTCTTGTTTAAACAATAAATAAAATTGGGAAAGCGGTTTGAAACCCCATACACAGCACTGCCACGTAGAAAGGAGTGAAAGAAAGATGAGATATTTCACAAAGTAGCGATTAGGCGATGCCAAACTCTGGGACGAAAGGTCTGAAGATGGGGGAGGAGGAATGGCTGAGCGAGATGATGAGTGCTGACATCTGCCCAGAAGGGGTAGAGATTGTATAACATTTATATTTGATTACCTGTGGCCGAGGGTGGGGGCGGTTCATGATCACAATCCCTAGAATTCTGCAGCACCTCGAGGCTAATTTCTGAGACGAGCTCTCTGGAGTGAGAATCTAAATTCTGCGGTAAGCCTGTCCAGAGTTTGAAGGCGTCTCAATCTGGAGTATAATATTTTTTATAATGCACCGTAGTAAATACAGATCTGAATTGATGTCTTTTCTTTTGACAAGTTAGGCATTCTGAAATCAGTTTATTGTGCTAGCCTCTCTGATCAGCATATACTACTTAGCTGTTCACAGTGATGATCACAAAGTTACTCAGTATTTACAGCACAGGAACAGGCCATTCGGCCCAACTGCTCCGTGCCGGTGTTTACGCTCCAGACCAGCCTCCTCCCACTCCTCTTCATCTCACCCTATCAACATATCCTTCGATTCCTTTCTCCCTCATGTGTTTATCCAGCGTCCCCTTAAATGTATCTATACTATTCGCCTCAACCACTCCCTGTGGTAGCGAGTTCCACATTCTCACCACTCTCTGGGTAAAGACGTTTCTCCTGAATTCCCTATTGGATTTATTGGTGACCGTCTTATATTTATGGCCCCTAGTTCTGGTCTCACCTGCAAATGGAAACATTTTCTCTACCTCTACCCTATCAAACCCATTCCGAATCCATCAGGTCACCCCTCAGCCTTCTCTCTTCGAGAGACAAGAGTCCCAGCCTGTTCAATCTTTCCTGATGGGTATAACCTCTCCGTTCTGGCATCATTCAAGTAAATCTTTTTTGCACCTTCTTCACTGCCTCTGTGTCCTTTTTATAATATGGAGACCAGAACTGTGCACAGTACTTTATAATTGACATTCAACAATTGACTGCCTTCACCTGACTTTTCACCAAGCCATACGAGACAGCTATAGGTTAAGAACATACGAATTAGGAGCAGGATTCTGCCATTCGGCCCCTCGAGCCTGCTCCGCCATTCACTAAGATCATGGCTGATCATCGACCTCAACTCCACTTTCCCACCCGATCCACACATCTCTTGATTCCCATAGAGTCCAAAAATCTCTCAGCCTTGAATATACTCAATGATTCAGCATCCACAGCCCTTTGGGGTAGAGAATTCCAAAGATTCACAACCCTTAAATGAGATCGAATTGTTAAATAGTGGGGGAAAAAATACCTTTTGTTCTGAATCCAAACAGTAAACTCGTAGGACAAGTTTGAGCTGCACAGGGATTGAGGATCTACAGTTCAGTAAGGATTAGAAGATTTGAGTCACTTTACATCATTTGGAGTCAAAACGCCAGGTACTTGTATTGGCTCCAATGCAATGACAATGATCAACTGTTGTGGCGGTGATCGGGGGACGGGAGAAATTCCATGGCGATGGAATCGTGGACACCTATGTATAGAATCATTAAAATTTACAGCACAGACGGAGGTCGTTCAGCCCATCGTGTCTGTGCCGGCCGACAAAGAGCTACCCAGCCTAATCCCACTTTCCAGCTCTTGGTCCGTAGCCCTGAAGGTTACGGCACTTCAAGTGCATATCCAAGTACTTTTTAAATTCAGGCAGAGAGTTCCAGACCCCCACCACCCTCTGGGTGAAAAAAAGTTCTCTTCAATTCCCCTCTAATCCTTCTACCAATGATTTTAAATCTCTGCCCCCTGGTTTTTGACCCCAATGCTAATATTGTAAAGTGAGTGAATACTTGCGTCGTTCAGCGGCAAATAAGACTGCAACGTTCCCTTTTCACAGCTCCTTGATGCGAAAGAAATAGAATCCTTCGTCGCAGAAATTGAAAAGGAAAAGGAGGAAGAAACCGAGAAGAAGAAACAAAAGAAAACCTAATTCTGAAACGTGTACAAATAGTAATTTTAATGCTGCAAATAGATATTAGTTTTGATCCAACGTTTAAAGCTGCATGGCGAGACACAAAATATTAAATGGCTGACTTTTCTTTGTCGATTAGTTTTTTTCTTTTCCTTTCTCCCTGCTGTGGCTGAAGTCCCCAGGGTAAGCTGCTTCCAAGATGCAACCAGTGCTGCTCTTCGCACCAGTGCACTGGAGAATCCCCATCCAAATGAGATCAGGAGCTGCATTTCATGGCATCAGAAGATTTTTTTTTTTTAAATTTGTAATGGAGATGTGGGCGTCGCTGGCAAAGCTGGCATTTATTGCCCATCCCTAATCGCCCTAGAGAAGGTGGTGGTGAGCCGCCGCCTTGAACCGTTGCAGTCTGTGTGGTGAAGGTGCTCCCACAGTGCTGTGAGGGAGGGAGTTCTGAGGGAGACTGAATTAAAAGATGCAGCAGCCTGCAGCAATGTGGCATTTTCTTAATTGTGTAAAATTACCAGGATGGAGCAGTTTAACATTAATGATATTTGTTCACTTTTTTTTAAACACCAGTTGGTCAACAATGTGGCCATAATAAAGATGCACGCTTCTCTTCATTTTACATCAAATGATCTTCATCCTGGCCCTGTTGTCGAATGACAACTGTAAAGTTGAAAAAAATATCAGGCAATCCGCGACTCAGCGTGGAATTGAAGGCTTGAAAAGTAAATCGGCGCTCTCCTGAAGGCTCTGAGTAGCTGAACCGTAGCGAGCAGGAAGGCCTGCGCCACATCAGCAGAGCTCAGCGGGGAAGTGATGGGGTCACTACATTCAGCCCCTGGGGGGGCGGGGGGGAAATCCAACCAGTGTTCCCATTGCGGACTGTTAAAGCAGCAATCCCTGCTTGGAGGTGCTGACGTGGGCAAGCGGGCAAGTCCGTGACGCAGCTCAACAGAGGTCTGTCCTTTGCAGTCAAACAGCCTGCCAACACACGCCGTGAAGAGTAAGGTATAAATAATGTTCCCTCAGACTAAGGAGGGAGTCTGGTGATTGTGGCACCGTAACCAAGTGAACACTTAACCCCCTTCAGGGACAGAGGGCGAGAAAAGTTGGCAAAACAAAAAGATTGCACTTTATCCCCCTTTCCCTGCTGATAAACGGTTAAATGCACTGTGAGGTGTCGCACTGACACATAATGTTCACTAATATCCAGTCCCTGGTCTGTGTTGAGTTTGATTTTGGCAGTATTGGAGGGCACTGCAGTTGCCCTTGGCTTGGGGAGTTGGGGGCGGGGCGTGGTAAAATGAGTCTGGGTTCCCACCAATGTTGTCTTTTTTGGAGCTATGCACTGCTGCCAGGCATCAAGGGAACATTGGTTCCCACTTCTGATCCTCATCAAGTGGTTGCTGCTGAAAATGGTGCGTGAGTGGACAAGATCAGACTGACGTCCACCTGTGGGCAAATGGACAACCAGCTTTCGCTGTCTTAAGTTCTTGAACAAGAACAGCTATTTGGGCAAGGGATGGACGAGCCACCAGTGACTTTGAACTGCACTCCAGCCTAAGTCACTGCCTTCAGTTGAAGCGAGAAAGTTAGGGATAAAATAATATTGTTGCGTCACAACTTTTTAAAGTGGTGTCAAGAGAAAGCTGTGTTTACAAAAAAGTAGTATTTCATATCTTGCAATTACATTGTATGGTTTGATGTGTTTTGTTACTTTTTCTAGTGTTAATTTAGTTAATCTGCACATTTTCTGTGCACACATTTGGAGTTACAGTTGTGCATTGGTTTAAAAAAAGATTGAATTCTGTTTGTAGGATGTCAAATAAAAGACTCCAGGGCTGTATTTGAAATTTTTGTTTGTTTGTTTGTACTCATTAAACAATTGTTTGTGCAGTCTGGCAAGTGAGGAGTTACAATTACAGATAAACCAACAATGAGTTTTCTTTATATTCATTCTCTGGAACGCCAACATTTATTGCCCATTCCTAATTGCCCTCAGCCACCTCCTTGAAGCCTGGGTGGCTTGCTGAGTTATTTCAGAGGACAGTTAAGAGTCAACCACATTGCTGTGGGTCTCAAGTCACAGATAGGCCAGACCGGGTAAGGACGGCAGATTTCCTCCCCTCAAGGGCATTAGTGAACCAGATAGGTTTTTATGGTCACCATTACTGATACTTTTTATTAAATGAACTGAATTAAATTCAGTGGTGGGATTTTAACTCGTGTCTCTACATCATTAGGGCAGGCTTCTGGATTACAAGACCAGTAACAACCAGTATACTACCATTCCCACAAATGCAAGCGGTTGTTGGAAGCTGTTTGAATGCCGTTGGTGCATGCGGTGTTAAGTAATGGGGACGTTTTATATTAAGTTAAAGGAGATAGAAAGACTTGTGTTTATATAGCGCCTTTCATGACCACTGGACGTCCCAAATTGCTTTACGGCCAATGAAGTACTTTTGAAGTGGAGTCATTATTGTAATGTGGAAAAACGTGGCAGCCAATCTGCGCAGAGCAAGCTCCCACAAACAGCAGTGTGATAATGAGCAGATAATATAATCATAATCAACTTTGTCATTGTTAGTGCACAAGTGCAGTACAACGAAATGTAGGCTTGCGGCTCCCGAGAGTGTACATTTAGATTAAGACATTTAAACATTCACCATTCATTTGGCCTGTAATACATTAACATAACCATAATAAAGTGCATTGGCAGATGTGCAGGCTTTAAGAGTTCATTTGTGGAGTTCAGTCGGATGACAGCCCTGGGAAAGAAGCTGTTCCTAAATCTGGTCGTTCGGGTGCAAATGCATCTGTAGTGTCTCCCAGATGGCAGGAGTGTGAACAGACTGTGGCTGGGGTGGGTAGGGTCTTTGATGATGGTCCGTGACCTCCGTAAACAGTGTTTCTGGTGTATGTGCTCTATGGTCGGTAGCCGGGTGCCGGTAATGCGTTGGGCAGTTTTGACTACCCGCTGCAGGGCTTTCCGGTCATAGTAGCTACAGCTGCCATACCATACTGTGATACAGTTCGTCAGCATGCTCTCTATTGTGCAGTGGTAAAAGTTAGAGAGGATCAGGGGTGACAGGTTACATCCCTTCAGCCTCTATTTTTGTTATGGTGGTTGAGGGATAAATATTGGTCCCAGGACAGATAATAGGCAAGCGGTTGTGGGAAGCTCCTTGAATGCAACGGGTGCATGCGGCGCTGAGTAATGGGGACGCTTTGCTAAGTTAAAGGAGATAGTATAAATGCACGCTGCAGGTGGGAGCTCCTGCACAGTTAGCCGGTGCTGTGCAATGCGACTTGCAGGAGCTTCACGCTTCCGGATTCTGACTCTCCACCAATCAGCGGGCGAGGCCGGGAGGGGAATCCCGGCTGCCGTCAGCGCAACGCATGCGCATTCAATAAACCCGACGGCGGTGCAGGCGCGTCACGCCCGTAAACGTCATCGGCGTACGACAGCGCATGCGCATTAAAGCGCTACGCGTCACACAAAGACGGCAACGCATGCGCATTAAAGCGCTTGGCGTCACGGAAAGACGGCAGCGCATGCGCGTTAACCCACCAAAGGCCATGGAAAGGCTAGCGGCGCATGCGTGTTCGCGACCCATGCGTCGTGTTAAGATGGCGGCGCCGGTACAGCGAGTCTTTTATTGAGGAGAGACTGAGAGAGCCATGGGCGGCCGTCCCGGCCCCGTTGCCAGGGTGGAATAAAAGGAGCGACTCCCCCCAGCCCCGGGGGCAACTATGGGTTAAAAGGGGGGCCGGCGAGACCCGCCTCTCTCTCCCCCCCCCCCCCCCCCCGGGACACTGGATGTGTGCCCGCCTGCAACAGGCCCACCCCCCAAAATGGCGCGGCCGGCGGGCCCGGAGAACGGCGGCCTGCTCCCCGCCCCGGCCCCGATCCTCACCGCCGCCAACAACACTCCCTCGCCCCAGCCCAGCAGCGGCCTCAGCTCCCCCGCCCCGCCGCCCGCGGCCGCTAACGGGCCGGCGCTGCTAGCGCCGCTTGCTAACGGCGGGGCGCACGTCCCGCCCGCCGCTCAGCGGCTCGGCCTCTCTGCCCTGGAGCCGGTGAGCAGAGCCGCCGCCGTCTCCTCGTCCATCTCCGCCTCTGCCCCGTCTCCCGCTCTCAAAGTTGTTCTGCTCACCGATCATGTCCGTCAAAATCAGGCCGGGCCCAATCCAGGCGCAGGCGGCCTGCTCGCTCCTTCCCCGGCGGCTGCTCCGGCAACAGGCAGCCTGGCCCCCCGGGCTCCCCCCGCCACCGTGCAAAGGATCACCCTCTCTACCCCGCAAATGAAAGCGCCTCAAGCAACAGGACATATACTGCAAAACATCCAGGTCCCTGCAGGTAAGGAGGGAGCTCGGTGTGAGCGGCAAGGGAGAGGGTTTTCATTATTATTAGAGTTTTAAGATTACACGGTGCTCAGTACATGGCTGTAGTGACAGTGTGTGTGTGTTGTGCTTGGCTCCAGCGTGTGTGTATGTGTTGCGCCTGGCCCCAGCGCGTGCGTGTGTGTTGCGCCTGGATTGTGCGTGTGTGTTGCGCCTGGATCCAGCGTGTGCGTGTGTGTTGCGCCTGGATCCAGCGTGTGCGTGTGTGTTGCTCCAGCGTGTGTGTGCGTGTGTGTTGCCCCTGGCTCCAGCGTGTGCGTGTGTGTTGCGCCTGGCTCCAGCGTGTGCGTGTGTGTTGCGCCTGGCCCCAGCGTGTGTGTTGCGCCTGGCCCCAGCGTGTGTGTGTGTTGCGCCTGGCTCCAGCGTGCGCGTGTGTGTGTTGCGCCTGGCTCCAGCGTGCGTGTGTTGCGCCTGGCTCCAGCGTGCGTGCGTGTGTTGCGCCTGGCTCCAGCGTGCGTGCGTGTGTTGCGCCTGGCTCCAGCGTGCGCGTGTGTGTTGCGCCTGGCTCCAGCGTGTGCGTGTGTGTTGCGCCTGGCTCCAGCGTGTGCGTGTGTGTTGCGCCTGGCTCCAGCGTGTGCGTGTGTGTTGCGCCTGGCTCCAGCGTGTGCGTGTGTGTTGCGCCTGGCTCCAGCGTGTGCGTGTGTGTTGCGCCTGGCTCCAGCGTGTGCGTGTGTGTTGCGCCTGGCTCCAGCGTGTGCGTGTGTGTTGCGCCTGGCTCCAGCGTGTGCGTGTGTGTTGCGCCTGGCTCCAGCGTGTGCGTGTGTGTTGCGCCTGGCTCCAGCGTGTGCGTGTGTGTTGCGCCTGGCTCCAGCGTGTGCGTGTGTGTTGCGCCTGGCTCCAGCGTGTGCGTGTGTGTTGCGCCTGGCTCCAGCGTGTGTGTTGCGCCTGGCTCCAGCGTGTGCGTGTGTGTTGCGCCTGGCTCCAGCGTGTGCGTGTGTGTTGCGCCTGGCTCCAGCGTGTGCGTGTGTGTTGCGCCTGGCTCCAGCGTGTGCGTGTGTGTTGCGCCTGGCTCCAGCGTGCGTGTGTGTGTGTTGCGCCTGGCTCCAGCGTGTGCGTGTGTGTTGCGCCTGGCTCCAGCGTGTGCGTGTGTGTTGCGCCTGGCTCCAGCGTGTGCGTGTGTGTTGCGCCTGGCTCCAGCGTGTGCGTGTGTGTTGCGCCTGGCTCCAGCGTGTGCGTGTGTGTTGCGCCTGGCTCCAGCGTGTGCGTGTGTGTTGCGCCTGGCTCCAGCGTGTGCGTGTGTGTTGCGCCTGGCTCCAGCGTGTGCGTGTGTGTTGCGCCTGGCTCCAGCGTGTGCGTGTGTGTTGCGCCTGGCTCCAGCGTGTGCGTGTGTGTTGCGCCTGGCTCCAGCGTGTGCGTGTGTGTTGCGCCTGGCTCCAGCGTGTGCGTGTGTGTTGCGCCTGGCTCCAGCGTGTGCGTGTGTGTTGCGCCTGGCTCCAGCGTGTGCGTTGCGCCTGGCTCCAGCGTGTGTGTTGCGCCTGGCTCCAGCGTGTGTGTTGCGCCTGGCTCCAGCGTGTGTGTTGCGCCTGGCTCCAGCGTGTGCGTGTGTGTTGCGCCTGGCTCCAGCGTGTGCGTGCGTGTTGCGCCTGGCTCCAGCGTGTGCGTGCGTGTTGCGCCTGGCTCCAGCGTGTGCGTGTGTGTTGCGCCTGGCTCCAGCGTGTGCGTGTGTGTTGCGCCTGGCTCCAGCGTGTGCGTGTGTGTTGCGCCTGGCTCCAGCGTGTGCGTGTGTGTTGCGCCTGGCTCCAGCGTGTGCGTGCGTGTTGCGCCTGGCTCCAGCGTGTGCGTGCGTGTTGCGCCTGGCTCCAGCGTGCGTGTGTGTGTGTTGCGCCTGGCTCCAGCGTGCGTGTGTTGGTTGCGCCTGGCCCCAGCGTGTGCGTTGCGCCTGGCCCCAGCGTGTGCGTTGCGCCTGGCTCCAGCGTGTGCGTGTGTTGCGCCTGGCTCCAGCGCGCGTGTGCGTGTGTGTTGCGCCTGGCTCCAGCGTGCGTGTGTTGGTTGCGCCTGGCCCCAGCGTGTGTGTTGCGCCTGGCTCCAGCGTGTGCGTGTGTGTTGCGCCTGGCTCCAGCGTGTGCGTGTGTGTTGCGCCTGGCTCCAGCGTGTGCGTGTGTGTTGCGCCTGGCTCCAGCGTGTGCGTGTGTGTTGCGCCTGGCTCCAGCGTGTGCGTGTGTGTTGCGCCTGGCTCCAGCGTGTGTGTGTGTTGCGCCTGGCTCCAGCGCGCGTGTGTGTGTGTGTTGCGCCTGGCTCCAGCGTGTGTGTGTGTTGCGCCTGGCTCCAGCGTGCGTGTGTGTGTTGCGCCTGGCTCCAGCGTGCGTGTGTGTGTGCGTTGCGCCTGGCCCCAGCGTGTGTGTGTGTTGCGCCTGGCTCCAGCGCGCGTGTGTGTGTGTGTTGCGCCTGGCTCCAGCGCGCGTGTGTGTGTGTGTTGCGCCTGGCTCCAGCGTGTGTGTGTGTTGCGCCTGGCTCCAGCGTGCGTGTGTGTGTTGCGCCTGGCTCCAGCGTGCGTGTGTGTGCGTTGCGCCTGGCCCCAGCGTGTGTGTGTGTTGCGCCTGGATCCAGCGTGTGTGTGTGTGTTGCGCCTGGATCCAGCGTGTGCGTGTGTGTTGCTCCAGCGTGTGTGCGTGTGTGTTGCGCCTGGCTCCAGCGTGTGTGTTGCCCCTGGCTCGTGCGTGTGTGTTGCGCCTGGCCCCAGCATGTGCGTGTGTGTTGCGCCTGGCTCCAGCGTGCGTGTGTTGCGCCTGGCTCCAGCGTGTGCGTGTGTGTTGCGCCTGGCTCCAGCGTGCGTGTGTGTTGCGCCTGGCTCCAGCGTGTGCGTTGCGCCTGGCTCCAGCGTGTGCGTGTGTGTTGCGCCTGGCTCCAGCGTGCGTGTGTTGCGCCTGGCTCCAGCGTGTGCGTGTGTGTTGCGCCTGGCTCCAGCGTGCGTGTGTGTTGCGCCTGGCTCCAGCGTGTGCGTTGCGCCTGGCTCCAGCGTGTGCGCGTGTGTTGCGCCTGGCTCCAGCGTGTGTGCGCGTGTGTTGCGCCTGGCTCCAGCGTGCGTGTGTTGCGCCTGGCTCCAGCGTGCGTGCGTGTGTTGCGCCTGGCTCCAGCGTGTGTTGCGCCTGGCTTGTGCGTGTGTTGTGCCTGGCTCCAGCGTGTGTGCGTGTGTTGCGCCTGGCTCCAGCGTGTGTGCGTGTTGCGCCTGGCTCGTGCGTGTGTTGCGCCTCCCCCCAGCTCCCCCTAATGTTACCATTTGATGGAGGATTGGGGCAGCCTAGCAACAACACCTCCATGCCCTAGAAAGACAGCTAAATATGTTAACTTACTAGGTATCTTAATTTAAAGTCTATTTTACAATTGAACTCCAAGTTCTAGGTTGCTTGTCCGGTATCATTACGTCGAAGCGACTACTGTGATTATTAGCGAGGGGGTGGCTAGTCACACTGCTGGGATATCGGAATGGTCTTCTGCGATGGGGCTGAGGGAGAGCAGAGCGTGATTCACTCTGCATCTGGCTGTGCTGTACGTGACCTGGGAATACATAAGAATTAGGAGCAGGAGTCGGCCATTCGGCCCCTCGAGCCTGCTCCGCCATTCAATAAGATCATGGCTGATCTTCGACCTCAACTCCACTTTCCCGCCCGATCTCCATATCCCTTGATTCCCCTAGAGTCCAAAAATCTATCGATCTCAGCCTTGAATCTACTCAACGACTCAGCATCCACAGCCCTCTGGGGTAGAGAATTCCAAAGATTCACAACCCTCTGAGTGAAGAAATTCCTCCTCATCTCAGTCTTAAATGGCCGACCCCTTATCCTGAGACTGTGACCCCTAGTTCTAGACTCTCCAGCCAGGGGAAACAATCTCTCAGCATCTACCCTGTCAATCCCCCTCAGAATCTTGTATGTTTCAATGAGATCACCTCTCATTCTTCTAAACTCCAGAGAGTATCGGCCCATTCTACACAACCTCTCCTCGTGAGGGCATGTTTGATGTGGAAATGGATGCTGAAGTAGGAAGAGTTCCTGTCCCAGCATTAAGATCCCTTGCTTTGAAGAAAACACAGAATTGCAATGGGGTGAAGTGAGACAAAACCGAAGCCTGTTCTGCGATAGTGTTCTGCCACGCGCCCCTTTTATTTTCTGTAAGGAAAATTCCCAGCTCAAAATAACTTGCAACACTTATTGGATATCTACTCGTTCCGATTAGCTGCAGTTCACTTTTGTTGGGTATCCAAGAGTGTGTACGTTGCCCACTTACCGAACACCATTGAACGGGCTCTCTACATCTGCATTAGAAAACATTTGTAGTGCACGGATCATAATCGCAGCAAAACAGCTCGTTGCGTCGCTTGCTCTTGACTTGAGCGGAGTCGGATTCCCCGCCTGCCTTCTCTCCAGATCAGAACAAAGTCTGCCGGACATGCTGCCACTAAAATAGATCAACTGGTTGGCAGACTTGAGCATTTTAACCTTTGCGTGATGATGTCAGTGTTGTTTGTTGACGCGATGGAGATGCCATAAATGTCAATGTAGGATGTCTTTTAATCTGAGAATTTTTACGTCACTTGACCATCCTGCAATACTGGAAAGCTGAAGTTCTTAAAGAAAGACTTGCATTTCTATAGTCTCAGGCTGTCCCGAAGAGCTTTACAGCCAATGAAGTACTTTTGAAGTGTAGTCACTGTTGCAGTTTAGGAAACTCGGCAGCCAATTTGCACACAGCAAGCTCCCACAAGCAGCAATGTGATAGTGACCAGATAATGGCCCAGAAATTCCAGAACGGGGCTTGCAGCGCGTGCAAGCCCCGTATTTACACTTACCCCGCGCTACTGCCGATCAGCTCCAGGGACGCCTGGAATTGGTGTTTCCAGAAGAAGAATCCCGGGCAGCGTATGACGTCACGCCGCCCAGGAGTGCAGCCAGCGCGAAGTCAGGAGCGTGCAGTGCAAGTGAGACACGCCCCTTGAGGTCTCAGTTTCACTGGACACGCCCCCAATGTTTCTGTCAAGCTGCTAACCATTTTTACATGCAAAGCAGCAGTTTAAATAGGTTTTTGGAAGTTTTTTGAAGATTTTGGTAACTTTCATAAACTTTTTAAAATGTTTACATTATTTTGAGTAATCTGAAGTAGTTTTAAAGAGAATTAAAGCAATTTAAAGACTTTTAAAAGCCCTAAAAGAATTTTTTTAATTCCATTTATTTATTTAGCAATGTCGTCGTCATACGTGTCTTCACACTGTTCCCTTTGGGGAACTGTATGAAGTGGTGGAAGGATTTATGGCCATGATTAACGCTCATTCCGTGACCGTAACCATCTTTGAACCAGCCATTAGGGCGGTTAGTCCTATGGCGGGAGGGTTTTACGGGCTCCCACAAGCTATACAAGGAGGGGGGGGCCACCCACACCCACGGACGCAAATATCCCACTGGATGTCAACCCAGAATTTAGAGCCGGAGCTCCGACTCCACTTGCCGGGACTGTCTGGAGCGGGGTTCGAAACCCTACCCTGATCTGGCCCAGCGGCGGGGATCCTACCGCTATGACAAAGGCCCAATCCAATTAGCAACGTGAAATGGCAGCATAGGGCTCCAGTCACGGGGAGGGAAAAGGCGCAGGAAACGTATGGGTGTCACCTTTTGTGCGGAGTGGGCCTTTTGCGTAGCAGTAAGCATCCCCGCCGCTGGGCCAGAAGGAGTAGGGTTTTGAACCCCACTCCAGACAGTCCCAGCAAGTGGAGTCGGAGCTCCAACTTTAAATTCTGGGTGGACATCCAGCGGGATGCTTGCGTCCGTGGGTGTTGGTGGCCCCCCCCCCCCCCCCCTCAGATGGGTTGTGGGAGCCCGTAAAACCCGCCCGCCATAGGACTAACCACCCTAATGGCTGGTTCAAAGATGGTTACGGTCACGGAATGAGCGTTAATCACGGCCATAAATCCTTCCACCACTTCATACAGTTCCCCAAAGGGAACAGTGTGAGGATACGTACGATGATGACCTCTTGCGCAATGCACCTCCTTGGACCCTCAGTCGCAGATGCGAGGGGGCAAGTTGTGCAATTGTTAAATTTTTTATTTTATTGACATGTAAAATGTTGGCCCAGTAATTCCCTTCCAAATGCGCTAGTACGGTCGGGGTACTTACGCATCTGGCCGGATGAAATGCCGGTTTTCAGCATGCACAGTGCATGTGGGGAAAACCGGCATTTCCTGTCCTCTGAACGAAGGGGTTCAGAGGCAGAACGCGTGCGACTGCACAGGCAGCGCGTGCGCAGTATAATTCGCCGCTTTCATTAATGCTTTCAGTGAGGTCCAGTCATTACAACTTACACATGAAAAAAGCATGGGTACAGTTGCTCCAGAGGCTGCGGAGGAAGATATTTCTTATCGTGGAGCTTCTGAAAGTATGTATGTCTGTATATATTCCTTTGCGTGTTATGTATATATTCCTTTACTTATGTGTATGAATGTATTATTTAATTATGACTTTCAGAGAAAGTAACTTATTGGAAAATCATAATTAAAAATATACATTCATACACATTAGTAAAGGAATATAAAACATACATACATATACGTAAAGGAATATATGTGGACATACATACATAACTCATTCTCACATTCCATTCACACAGCCACAATTGCTCCTTCTACCTAGCGTTCTGAAAACCCGTTTATAAAAAAAAAAAAAAAATTAAAGTTTAAAACTTAGTTAAAATTTCTTAAAATAACTTCCCTCCCTTTCCCAAACCTAAATATTGCATTTCATAAGCTCCTCCATAAAACATATCTCCTTCCCCAGCCAATGAACAACTTTACACTTGCTTTTTTTAAGTGCAAGTTCTAGGGACTTACCCTCACTGAATCCATCCGTGAAATCTACAAAGTTCACTGCGCAAGCGCTGCCTGTGCAGTCGCACGCGCTGTGAATAGACCTCGGGTCTGGAAATGCCGGCGTTCCCCGCATGCGCTGTTCCTGCTGAACGCCGGCATTTCCAACGGCCGGATGCGTGAGTAACCCGACCGTACTCACGCTTCTGGCCTGGAATTTCTGGCCCAATCTGTTTTTTAGTGATGTTCTTTGAGGGACAAATATTGGCCCCAGGACACCGCGGAGAACTCCCCCTGCACTTCTTCGAAATAGTGCCATGGGATCTTTTGCATCCACCCAAGAGGGCCGAGCTTTTTACATCCACCCAAGAGGTTTAACGTCTCATCCGAAAGACGGCCCCTCCAACAGTGCAGCACTCCCTCGGGAGTGCCAGCTGAGATTGTTGTGCTCAAGTCTCTGGAGTGGGACTTGAACCCACAACCTTCTGACTCGGAGGCGAGGGCGCTGCCCACTGAGTCATGGTCACAGTTGGAAAGCTATTTCATTTTAGACAAAATCATTTTAAAATGGAAAACTTTAGCGCTTTCCTACAAAAGCTAAATACTGCCGATGCTAGAAATCTCAAAAACAGAAAATGCTGGAAATACTCAGCAGGTCAGGCAGCATCTGTGGAGAGAGAAACAGAGTTAACGTTTCAGGTCAATTCACTTTCATCAGTGTTCTAAGAGTCTGATGCTGGCAGTTACTGTCGAGGTTGCACACCAGGGCTGATGACCATATTTAGATTTTTTGAACATTATGACTTTTGGGACGTGGTTGTGCAGAAGTTTGCATGCAGCACCTGTCCTGTCCCGAGTGACTTAATGATACAGTAATGCTGCCTGCCAGTACACGCTGTAAAGGACCCTGTGCGAAATGAGTTTTGGGCAGTCAGCTGCAGTTCTGTTTTACGTGGGTCGTTGAGTAACTTGTCTGTGTTGCCTTACAGGTATGGTGCTTGTGCGGAGTGACAGCGGGCAGCTCGTGCTGGTTCCGCAGAAAGCCATTGCTCAGGCCCAGGCGAAGGCAAGAGCACAAGCGCTCGGCACCGGGACCACCTCGCCGGCAGCACCAACCAGTACACTCTCGGTCCGAGTCTCGACTGTACCGGTAGGGGGTTGCCCGTTTGACCGGTCCAACTTAAATTGCTGCTTTTCATTGCTGGATATGTCAGTGTTTCACTTATTTTATTCTGGGTTTAATGCTAGGCAACTGGAACCCAGAAAATTCCCAATCAGGTGAAGCCACCTAGTCTCCAGCAGAAGAGCCAATTGCAAACCATAGTCCAGACAGCTGCTGTACCACAGCGCATCACAGTCGTGCAGGTGAGCAGCGTTCTTTTAACAAGAAAGGAAGACTTGCGCTGAACGGCCAGTGAAGTACTTTTTGAAGTGTGGTCGCTGTTGTAATGTAGGAAAAGCGGCAGACGATTTGCGCACAGCAAGCTCCCACAAGCAGCATTGTGATAATGACCAGATAATCTGTTTGTGATGTTGATTGAGGGATAAATCTTGTCCAGGACACTGGGGAGAACTCTCCTGCTCTTCTTCGAAATAGTGCCGTGGGATCTTTTACCGTCCACCTGAGAGGGCAGACGGGGCCTCGGTTTAACGTTTCATCTGAAAGACGGCACCTCCGACAGTGCGGCACTCCCTCAGCACTGCACTGGGAGTGTCAGCCTAGATTTTTGTGCTCAAGACACTGGAGTGGGACTTGAACCCACAACCTTCTGACTCCGAGGTTAGAGTGCTACCCACTGAGCCACGGCTGACACTAAATGAAACGATTTGATCTAAAGCTGTGATGTTGTTGAACACTTTTTAAAATTACAAAAATGTGTGTAAAATTCTGAATTCTACCGGTGCTGTCTGCTATACCCATTTTCTATTGAAATGCTTAAAATCGAATTGTGGCATTGTCGGCCGTGGCTCAGTGGATCACACTCTCTCTCTCACTTCTGAGTCAGAAGGTTGTGGGTTCAAGTCCCACTCCAGAGATTTGAGCACATAATCTAGGCTGACACTCCCAGTGCGGTGCTGAGGGAGTGCTGCACTGTTGCAGGTGCCGTTTTTCGGATGAGACGTTAACCCGAGGCCCCGTCTGCGCTCTCAGGTGGACGTAAAAGATGCCACGGCCCTATTTTGAAGAGCAGGGGAGTTATCCCCAGTGTCCCGGGGCCAATATTTATCCCTTAACCAACATCGCTATAAAACAGATTATCTGGTCATTATCACATTGCTGTTTGTGGGAGCTTGCTGTGCGCAAATCGGTTGCCACGTTTCCTACATTACAACAGTGACTCCACTTCAAAAAGTACTTCATTGGCTGTAAAGCGCTTTGGGACATCTGGTGGGCATGAAAGGCGCCATAGAAATGCAAGTCTTTTATTTTCAATAGGTATACTATTTTCTATTTGTGACAAACGTTGACTCGATGTCTGCTAATATGTTTTTTCTAAAACAGAAGTATTAATTGCACAGCTAGGTACATGCGCCAGTTTTTAATGGCTCCGTTATTTTAATATCATTAAGCCACAGACTGCGGGTGGAGCAATTGCAGCAAAGACCGCGCCGATTGTCACCCAGAAACGAGCACCGGGACCAGCAGACCGTTCAGCCGCTGTGCCAGTTACGCCGACCAATGCTTCGCCGGTAAGGTCATCAAACTGAGCTGAAATTAAAAGCACTTTTTCCTTCATGACTAAGCTAGCTGGGTGAATATTTTCCCGCAGCAGTGGTGAGCAATGTTTCGTGTAAGCTGCGCAGTGCAGCGCAGCTGGCTTTTCAATACAAACCCCCCCCCCCCCGTGCGCAGGATTTTGAACGGCCCCCACAGCCCCTTAAAGGGGCCGCGCAGGGCCAAATGAAATTAGAGGGAATACAATAGCAAAATACAGGAAACTCTTGGTATCCGGGACCGGCGTGTTGCCGGTTGATCAAAAATTCCAGATGACGGAGAGGGTTATCTACCGAGGCTATTTTTAACAAACAAAAATTAAAAAAATCAAGCAATGTGCAGTATACAGTAATTGGGTACTCGCCTACAGAATGTTGTGTTAAATGGATGGTGGAAGATGCTTGATTAAGTACAGGACTGCCAGTTGAGGGTAATGCAATGCAATGACTACCAGCAGCGTGGGAGACGCACAGTACCCCTGTAAAATGGCGGATCGGAAGAGACTCCCGGCAGCGCGGGAGAGTTAGACTCCTGTTATTGAGGTGTTCGGACTTCCGACAGCGCCAAGAAGCCGAGTAGTGGCAGTTTGGAGAACTACCCCCACTGACTAACTCGGTCACCGCGGGAGACTCGGACTCGGCAACATTGCCGGTTATTGAGGTGTTGTTTTCGGAGTGAGAATTTTGCCGGTTAATAGAGAATTCCGGATATTTAGGTGCCGTTTAAACGAGAGTTTCCTGTACTGCGGATGCTGGAAATCTGAAATAACAACAGAAAACGCTGGAAACACTCAGCAGGCCAGGCAGCATCCGTGGAGAGAGAAACAGAGTTAACGTTTCAGGTCTGGGACCCTTCATCAGAACTGGGAAAAAGCTGGAGATGTAACAGATATTAAGCAGGTGCAGAGAAGGAGGTGGAGGAAGGAATTGAAGGAATATACTGTGCTTATGTAAGAGGCAGGAAAGATTAAAATGTTGCAAATGGGAATGGCAAAATCATACAGCATGTAAAATGGGGGCAGGGGTTATAGCTTGAAATTGTTGAACTCCGTGTTGAGTCCAGTAAAGTGTCTAATCGAAAGATGAGGTGCTGTTCCTCGAGCTTACACTGAGCTTCATTGGAACAATGTAATAGGCCGAGGGCAGAGAAATTAGAGGGAACATTGGTGACTGTAGCGTAAACTGCTCCATTGAGTCAACTAGGGGCCCCCTGGGTTTCTTTCAACTTCACCTTCCCATTTTACACTGTTCGCAGTGTTGCCCGTTTATTCTTGCTTTCTGCAGAGGATGTCGCATTTGTCCATGTTGCATTTCACCTGACATTAGAAGCGTAGAATCGTACAGCACAGGAAGACTCCATTCGTCCCATCGTGCCTGTGAAAGAGCTCTCCCGACGGCCCGTTCTAGCCCATCCGTTTCGCTGACTTCTGATATCGACTACTTGCGTCCACTTGCCCTCGATAACCTCCTTTTGGCCGACCCTGGAAGTTCTTCTACCCTTCCCTCTAAAGCCATAACCATTTCTGTTTTAATTAATTTGGCAATTTTCCCATCCCTTGCCCCCCTTTACTGTTCCTGGCTCCCTCATAAGTAAGCAGCCATAATAAACACGCCTCAGAGCCTCCAGACTAGGAACTTGGGAGCAAGAGGAGGCCATTCAGCCCTTCGAGCCTGTTCCACCATTCAGTTAGATCATGGCTGATCTGTATCTCCACACCATCCACCCGTCTTGCTTCCATCTCCCTTAAGATTTTTGTTAGGTAAGACTATTATCAGCCCCCGTGTTGAAATTTTCAATTGACTGCCAGCCTCAACAACTTTTTGGGGGAGAGTGTTGCAGATTTCCACTACCCTTTGTGTGAAGTGCTTCCTCACATCACCCCTGAACGGCCTGGCTCTAATTTTAAGGTGATGCCCCCTTGTTCTGGACTCCTCCACCAGAGGAAATGGTTTCTCTCTCTACCCGATCAAATCCTTCAATCATTTGCGCTTGAGTGTTCCTCCTTTGATTTTATTTCTGCGGGTGATTTTTAAATGAGCTGCTCTCGGCCATCCCCCTCCTATTTTTATTTCACTGAAGTTTTTTACCGTTTTTCAGTCAGTTACTTCCCGTTCTGCGTAGGATTGCCTTTTTCTTCAGCCGCGTGTTCCCCTTTTAATTCTCCCACCTATTCTTCACGCCGCTCCCAGGATTCTGTAGATTGGTGCTTTCCGACTGCAATTGTATTTCTCTTCTAAAACTTGCTCGACCCCATCTGGAGTGCTGTATTCAGTTGCCGCATTTGTTAACAAGCTTGAGTGTGCATAGAACAGGAGGCAATCTATTATCCTGGATGGGGAATTGGTTCGGAGGTAGGAGTTACAGAGGAGGGATAATGGCTATGTACTCCAATTGGCAGAATGTGACAGGTGCTCCCCAGGGATCTGTACTGGGGTCTCCGATTTCCAAAGTATTTATAAGTGACTGAGATGAAGGGAGAGAGCTGTCTATCCAAGTTTGCTGACGACTCCAAGTTGGGTGGCTCAGTAAATAGTGCAGGTCATAGAATCGTGCAGCATGGACGGAGGCCCTTCGGCACGTCGTGCCTGTGCCAGCTCTTTGAAAGAGCTGTCCATTGTACTCCCACATCTCCGCTTTTTGCCTATAACCCTGCAAATTGGTCCTCTTCAAGTACATGTGTCAGAGTCATAACGGCACAGGAGGCCATTCGGCCCATCGAGTCCATGCCAGCTCTCTGCTGAGCAATCGAGTCAGTCCCATTCCCCCGCTCTATCCCCGTAGCTCTGCAAGCCCTGTGTCCTCTGGTTCTCGACCCTTCCGCCAATGGGAACAGTTTCTCTCTATCTACTCTGTCTAGACCCCTCATGATTTGGAACACCTCGATCAAATCTCCTCTCGACCTTCTCTGCTCCAAGGAGAACAACCCCAACTTCTCCAGTCTATCCACGTAACTGAAGTCATCGAGTCATAACGGTACAGCAGGAGGCCATTTGGCCCATTGAGTCCGTGCCAGCTCTCTGCAGAGCAATCCAGTCAGTCCCATTCCCCCGCTCTATCCCCGGAGCCCTGCAAGTTTATTTCCCTCAAGTGCCTATCCAGTCTCCCCTTGAAAACATCGAGTGTCTCCGCTTCCACCACTTCCGTCGGCAGCGAGTTCCAGGTCCTCGCCACTCGCTGTGTAAAAAAAAGTTTTTCCTCACGTTAAATCTGTCCCCTAGTCCTTGTACCATCAGCTAGTGGGAACAGCCTTTCCCCGTCTAGCCTATCCAAACGCGTCATAATCTTGTACACCTCTATCAAATCACCCCTCAACCTCCTTTGCTTTGGTTCCCTTACCCTTCCCTCTTGTTGGAATGTACCGAGCCTGTACTTGGAACATCTCCTCAAAGATCACCCATTGTTCCGTTACAGTTTTTCCTGTCAGTCTTTGGTTCCATTTTACCCTTGCTAGATCCTTTCGCATCCCATTGAAGTTAACCCTATTCCAGTTTAGAAGTTTCACTCTAGATTGTTCCTTGCTCCTCTCCATTGCTAATCTAAATCTTATGATACGATGATCGCTCGTACCCAAGTGTTCTCCCACAGACACTTTGCCGACCTGGCCCACCTCATTCCCCAGCACCAGATCCAGCAATGCCTCCTTCCTAGTTGGGCCAAGAACATGCTGATCAAAGAAATTCTCCTGAACACATTTTGGAAATTCCGCTCCCTCCTTTCCCTTTACCCTAGCATTACCCCAATCGATATTTGGGTAATTAAAGTCCCCCAATATCACCACTCTATAGCTCTTGCATATCTCTGCAATTTCCCTGCAGATTTGCTCCTCTACCTCCCTCTCACTATTTTTGGAAATGGCCAAAATGGCGATCATACCCTTTTTGCTCCTCAACTCTAAACAAATGGAGTGTCCTTGTCCCCTCAAGAACATCCTCCCTTTCCAACACTACAATGTCTTCCTTAATCAGCACTGCCACCACACCTCCCTTTTTTACTTCCCTATCTTTTCTGAACACCTTGTAACCTTGAAGATTAAGTGCCCAGTCCTCACCGTTTTTAAGCCACGTTTTCATTATTGCCACAACATCATATTGCCACGTGGCTAATTGTGCTTGTAGCTCACCAACCTTTTTCACCACACTGTGTGCGTTTACGTACATGCATTCGAAACCCATTTTTGAATTTTTCGTAGTCTTTTAGTCTGCTCCTATCGAATATGTTACTACTACTGCCTCTAGTACTATCCAACACACTAACTCTTTTATGCACCTTATTCCTCTTTTCTACTCCTATATGCTGGTGCCCATCCCTCTGCCAAGCTAGCTTAAACCCTCCCCAACAGCACCAGCAGACCTCCCCGCGAGAATATTGGTCCCGGCTCTGTTGAGGTCGAACCCGTCCAGCTTGTACAGGTCCCACCTTCCCCAGAAACGGTCCCAATGCCTCAGGAATCTAAAGCCCTCCCTCCTGCGCCATTTCTCCAGCCACGCATTCATTTGTTCTATCCTCCTATTCCTCACGTGGCACCGGGGATTACTACCTTTTGAGGTCCTGCTTTTTAATCTCTTTCCTAGCTCCCTAAACTCTGCCTGCAGGACCTCATCTCTCTTTCTGCCTATGTCGTTGGTACTGATATGGACAACGACCTCTGGCTGTTGACCCTCCCCCCTCAGTGCAGCCACTCAGTGACATCCTTGACCCTGGCACCAGGGAGGCAACATACCATCCTCTGACATCACTCTTTCGGATTCTGCCTCTGTTGAGTTACTGTCTCTCGCTCTGCTGCTGCTCTGGTCTCGCTCAGGTCCGCTGCCTCCTTTTCCTCTCGCGCTCTGTGCGGCGCTGCTCCCACGTCTAATTGTCTTGAAAGTTCCGCTGGAATCTGATTCCACCCCATCTTCAGGTTGTGTTCCAGATCATCATCATATCTCTCTCTGAAATAGTTGAGTTCTAAACTGTTACCCTGGTTACGAACCCACTTGCAAAAGGGTATAGTTTCCTTGGATGAGGTGTGGCGCCGATTCACCAGAATGATACCGGGGCTAAAACGGTTAAATTATGAGGACAGGTTGCACAGACTGGGCTTGTATTCCCTCGAGTGTAGAAGATTAAGGCGGTGATCTAATCGAGGTGTTTAAGATGATCGAAGGGTATGACTGGGTAGGTGGAGAAACTATTTCCTCTGGTGGGGGGAGTCCAGAACAAGAGGGCACAAGGTATTTGTGTATTTTGTCCCGGATTTTCTTTCTTGTGTTAATATTGTATGTAACTCTCTCTCTTTGTAGGAAACTTTGGAAAATGTGAAGAAATGCAAGAACTTCCTTGCGACGTTAATTAAACTGGCTTCCAGTGGAACCCACTCACCACAGATGTCTAATAATGTGAAGGCTTTAGTGCAGAAGCTGCTGGTAAGATTTGCTTAGCTTCAACATTATGCAGCTCTGGTTTTTTTTTTGATACCTTTTCAACAAATAAATAATTCTAACTGAACAGGACCATGGGGCATAAGAAGCTGTCTGAAATCTTTCCTGTGTCACTGTGTGGGCGAGCGAGCGACTGATGCTTGTGTGCAAAAGCTGTGTTTTAATATTTGGGCTATGCAACAGCTACTGAGCAAATGTTTACTCTCCAAACAAAACAGGAGAATGTCGTTGTGTATTGGGAGCTCTAGTTGACGCATAAACTATCCTCTCTGGAGTTTAGAAGAATGAGGTGATCTCATTGAAACATATAAGATTCTGAAGGGGGATTGACAGGGTAGATGCTGAGAGGAACAACAACAGAAAATGCTGGAAAAACTCAGCAGGCCAGGCAACGTCTGTGGAGAGAGAAATAGTCAACGTTTCAGGTCGAAACCCTTCGTCAGGACTGAGAAAGCACAGGAAATGAAACAGATTAAAAGGCCAGTTTGGGGGCTGGGAAATGGGGATGAGAGAACAAGAGAAGTGAAGAGACATTAAGAGGTATTCAAAACCAGACGAGATGGTGATCGGACTAGTGGAGAGACAAAAGACGGCTCTAGATTAGGTGTGAAATGCGCTGGCAGAATGGGAGACAGCTGCCATGTGGGAGAGATGCTGAAAGGTTTTCTCCCTGGCTGGAGAGTCTAGAACTCTGGGGCATAGTCTCAGGATAAGGGGTCGGCCATTTAAAACTGAGATGAAGAGGAATTCCTTCACTGAGCGTTGTGAATCTTTGGAATTCTCTGCCCCAGAGGGCTGTGGATGCTGAATTGTTGAGTATATTCAAGGCTGAGATCGATAGATTTTTGGACTCTAGAGGAATCAAGGGATATGGCGATCGGGCGGGAAAGTGGAGTTTAGGTCGAAGATCAGCCATGATCTTATTGAATGGCGGAGCAGGCTCGAGGGGCCGTGTGACCGACTCCTGCTCCTAATTCTTGGGTTCTTAACTGCATATACACAGGTGGAACTAAGGGTATATATTTTTTTATTCGTTCATTGGATGTGGGTATCGCTGGCAAGGCCTGCATTTATTGCCCATCCCTAGTTGCCCTCCAGAAGGTGGCGCTGCAGTCCGTGTGGTGAAGGTACTCCCACAGTGCTGTTAGGGAGGGAGTTCAGGATTTTGACCCAGCGACGATGAAGGAACGGCCGATATATTTCCAAGTCAGGATGGTGTGTGACTTGGAGGGGAACTTGGAGGTGGTGGTGTTCCCATGCACCTGCTGCCCCTTGTCCTTCTGGGTGGTGGAGATCGCGGGTTTGGCAGGTGCTGCCGAAGAAGCCTTGGTGAGTTGCTGCAGTGAAAATGAATTCAACCAGTGAGGAACCAGATTCCCTAAAGGTACTCTTTCACTTGAGAGTGTGGTCTTGTATCCAGGTTGCAGTCCAGAAGGCACAGAGGCAAATTCCTGCTGATTTCAATGTGATCTTGCAAATTAAGAGGAAGTGGCAGGATTGAAATGTAATGTTTTTTGCCGATATGAAAAGCTGGGCAAATACAGGTCCAGTCACAAAAGAACCAGAGGGGGAGATGAAAATTTTTTACGCAGCGAGTTGTGATCTGGAATGCGCTGCCTGAAAGGGCGGTGGAAGCAGATTCAATAGTAACTTTCAGAAGGGAATTGGAGATGTATATAAAAAGGAGAAATTTGCAGGGACTAATTGGATAGCTTTTTCAAAGAGGAGGCACAGGCTCGATGGGCTGAATGGCCTCCTGTGTTGTATGATTCATTGTCTCAGATAACAGCGTAACCAAACCTTTGTAACTCAGTGGAACAGCATGTGTGGTCCATAATAGGGCGTTGTCGCACAGTTGGGATAAGTTTGAAGACCAAGGAGAAGAGTTGATCTTTGCAGAGGGAATGTTTGCGTAGGGGGAAGTACGGTGAATGACACTGTAAAATGCATGTTGACGTAATAAAACTCACTACGCACTTGGTTTGAACATAAAGCAAGGCTTTAATCAACTTGTTTCAGAACATGGAAGTCTAGTTGTATTTCACTAGCTCCTTGTCTTACAAAATGTCCCTGGGCAAGCTGGGCCCACGCCCGAGTATTTATACTCCTTGGACGGCGCCACCAGCTGGCCATCCAGCGTTATTTCATAAGTAGTTTCTTGATGATGAGATTTATAACACATGTTATCCCTTTCCGGTACACCGTCCTCAATTCTATTTTTTTTGAGAAGGGAAATAATTTTTCAAAGCTGGCCTTGGAGTAAACAGCACAGAAACAGGGCCATTCCACCCAACTGGGCCATGCTGGTGTTTATGCTCCACAAGAGCCTCCCCCTGCCCCTCTTCATCTCACCCTATTAACATACCCTTCTATTCCTTTCTCCCTTGTACACATATCTAGCTTCCCCTTGAATGCATCTGTGCTATTCGCCTCAACCACTCCCTGTGGTAGCGAGTTCCCCATTCTCTCCACTCTAGGTAGAGAAGTTTCTCCTGAATTCCCTATTAGATTTATTAGTAACTAGCTTATATTTATGGTCCCTAGTTTTGGACTTTCCCCCCCCCCCCCCCCCCCCCCACAAGTGGAAACATCTTCTCTGCGTCTACCCTATCAAACCCTTTCATAATTTTAAAGACCTCGATCAGGTCTCCTCTCAGCCTTCTCTTTTCTAGAGAAGAGTCCTGCCATGTTCCATCCTTCTTGATTGGTAGAACCTCTCCGTTCTGGTGTCGTCTTTGTAAATCTTCAGTTGGGTTCATGCAATTGAATCTGATTCACTCCAAGGTAAAATCTTGTGCCGAGTGAGTGTGATTTGTGGCCGTGTGTTGAATTTTGCACTTTACGAGTAGAAAATAGTTATTAAAAACTTGTTACAAGTGTGCCTAATTGGTCATAGAATGGCTACAGCACAGAAGACGGCCATTCGGCCCGTCGAGCCCGTGCCGACTCTCTGCGCGAGCACTTCAGCTAGTCCCCTTCCCTTTCCCCGTAGCCCTGCAAATTTTTTTACTTCAGGTACTTATCCAATTCCCTTTTGAAAGCCATGATTGAATCTGCCTCCACCACCCTCTCAGGCAGCGCATTCCAGATCCTAACCACTCACTGCGTAAAGTTTTTCGCCTTTGGTTCTTCTGCCAGTCACCTTAAATCTGTGTCCTCTGGTTCTCAACCCTTCCGCCAATGGGAACAGTTTCTCTCTATCTACTCTGTCTAGACCCCTCATAATTTTGAACACCTCTATCAAATCTCCCCTCAATCTTCTCTGCTCCAAGGAGAACAAGCCCAGCTTCTCCAGTCTATCCACGTAACTGAAGTCATAGTCATAACAGCACAGAAGGAGGCCATTCAGCCCATCGAGTCCGTGCCGGCTCTCTGTAGAGCAATCCAGTCAGTCCCATTCCCCCGCTCTATCCCCGTAGCCCTGCAGGTTTATTTCCCTCAAGTGCCTATCCAGTCTCCCCTTGAAAACATCGAGTGTCTCCGCTTCCACCACTTCCGTTGGCAGCGAGTTCCAGGTCCTCACCACTCGCTGCGTAAAAAAGTTTTTCCTCACATCCCCCTGTATCTCTTACCCAAAACCTTAAATCTGAATCCCCTAGTCCTTGTACCATCCACCAGTGGGAACAGCCTTTCCCCGTCTAGCCTATCCAAACCCGTCATGATCTTGTACACCTCTATCAAATCACCCCTCAACCTCCTTTGCTCTAATGAAAACAAATCCAGCTTCTCCACCCCCTCATCCGTGGAACCATCCCTGGTCCAATAAAACTTTTTTGCAGTTTTGCGAGAACGCTAGGAACAGGAACAATTTTTTTTTACTGTAAATATCAAAACCGAATGAATTTATAGTGTTGGCTCAGGTGAGATAGTTGAGAGTTTCCTGTTCCTGCACTTGACAATTTCTCCAGCCATTCACTTTTTAATTTTTGGGCAGGACACCAATGTTAATAAATGATTCTGGAATTTTAGAAATCTTGTGATGTAGTTCTGACGAAGGGCCTTCGACCTGAAACGGTGACTCTGTTTCTCTCTCCTGGATGTTGCCTGGCCTGCTGAGTTTTTCCAGCGTTTTGTTATTTGTAATGTAGGGGACTGTTTACTTTATGTCTACAGCAAATAGTGTGTGCATAAACTTAAAGCAAGTTGCTTTCGATGTTATTAATCAACATTGCAATGCAGAAAAACTGATTTAGATATTGACTGCATACAGTTCTGGTACCACATTGTCGGAAAGATGTGATTGCACTGGAGAGGGTACAGAGGAGATTTGCGAGGATGTTACCTGGACTGGAGAATTTTAGCTATGAGGAAAGATTGGATAGGCTGGGGTTGTTTCCTTTCGAACAGAGGAATTGAGGTGTATAAAATTGAGGGGTCTAGATAGAGTGGATAGGAAGGACCTAGTTCCTTTAGCAGAGAGGTCAATAACCAGGGGGCAGAGATTTAGAGTACTTCATCGGCTGTAGAGCGCTTTGGGACGTCCTGAGGTCATGAAAGGCGCTGTAGAAATGCAAGTCTTTCTTTGATTTTGCTGGTACTTGGTTGCTGTCGGACTCCAAATCTCTAAATTTTCCTCATTCAGCATTCTTGTTAAAATAAATCTA
The DNA here is from genome assembly GCF_052327205.1 of Somniosus microcephalus. NCBI lineage: Eukaryota > Metazoa > Chordata > Chondrichthyes > Squaliformes > Somniosidae > Somniosus > Somniosus microcephalus. The sequence continues at coordinate 12,821,810 of NC_140993.1, forward strand.
GATCTGAACCAAGCTTTATGGTCCCCATATCTCAACCTCTAAGAAACGAATGTTACAATTTTGGAATGTAATTGTTTTTTCCTTCAGGATGGCAAGATGGAAGCAGAGGAATTCACGAACCAGTTATACAAAGAACTCAAGTCTTCACCACAGCCTTACCTTGTGCCTTTTCTCAAGGTAACTGTTGCATTACCTTGTTACAATGTGCAGCTTTTAAAACTTGATCGCATTGGCCCAGAACTTGGTGTCGGGGGCTTGCTGCGCGTGCAAGCCCCCGATGTGCACTTACCCGGCGCGCCGACATCTGAAACCTGGCCCGCAGTGGATTTCCTGTCAGTGGCCCGGTTCTGATGTCGGCGCGCTGTGCTAACCTGACCCAGCGGCGTAGTTAGTGCGATGTGCCGGCTGGGATCAGGTGAGCACTGTTCAGCCAATCAGGGGAGGGGAAACTTCATTCATAAGTTTGAGAGTAAGAACTGTCAAACTCATGAGAAGCACTGCACCCCAAAACACTACTTAAACTTTAAATAAAATTTTAAAAAACATCCCATCATTAAATTAAGTATAAATAAGTTTAAAAAAATAATTTAAACAATTTTTTTTTGAAAAAAATAAATTTTTAATAAAAAGGGTCTAAAACTAAACTTACCTTATTGTAGATTCTTTAAAATAATAAACCTGTGGGGGAAAAAATTCTAAATTGCACTAAAACACCACTTACCTGTAAAAATAAATACTTACGTGTGCTTTTTACAAACGTAAAGACCGGAGGCCTTTACACATGCGCAAATCCCCCAAAACAGAGGAAATCCAAGACGCACGCGCTGCCCCCTACAGTGCACGCGCTCGCCTCTTCACCTCTTGGGCTGGAGGAGAGGAAATGCCGGTTTTCAGCGCGTGCGCTGTGCATGCTGAAAACTGGCATTTCCTCCGGCCAGACGCGTGAGTACCCCTTCCGTACTCGCGCGTTTGGGGAGGAATTACTGCCCCATTATTGTGCACTTACACTGGCACCTCTACATGGGTGGAAAGCAGTTTTCACTGTACATCAATCTTAAGGTGATTGGCAAAAGAACCAGGCGATGTGAGGAACAACTTTTTGATGCAACGCGTGGTTAGGATTTGGAATGTGCTGCTCGATAGGGCGGTGGCTACAGATTCAATAGTAGCCTTCAAAAGGGAATTGGATAAATACTTGAAGGAGAAAAAATTGCAGGGACTGAATGGCCTCCTTCTGTGCTGTACTGTATGATTGGGAGACTGCAGAGGCAACCGAAGCCATGAGGTGCGTTGTCCTCTCCAGAAGGCTCTGTCCCAGTGGTTTGAGTTGCGTAGAGCGCGATATAATTCCAGCCCTACCAAGAATTGGGTCACTAAGACAGACCATCCCTTGATGCATTGTTGTAGGGCTATTCATTCGCTAGTTGTCCAGCAGTTTCACTACAACCAACGTTGATGTAGTTGGATTGATATGAAATGTGAAACAACATTTAACTTGTTGATTGAGGGATAAATATTGGCCCCAGGACACCAGGGAGAGCTCCCCTGCTCCTCTTCGAAATAGTGCCCGTGGGATCTTTTACGCCCACCTGAGAGAGCAGACGGGTCACAGTCTAAGGATAAGGAGTGAGCCATTTAGGACAGAGATGAGGAATTTCTTCACCCTGAGAGTGGTGAACCTGTGGAATTCTCTACCATAGAAGGCAGTTGAGGCCAATTCATTAAATATATTCAAGAAGGAGTTAGATATATTTCTTAAGACTAAAGGGATATGGGGAGAAAGCAGGGACAGGGTACTGAATTTGGATGATCAGCCATGATCTCATTAAATGGCGGAGCGGGCTCGAGGGGCCGAATGGCCTACTCCTGCTCCTATCTTCTATGTTTCTATGTCCTCAGCTTAACGTCTCATCCGAAAGACGGCACCTCCGACAGTGCAGCGCTCCCTCAGCACTGTACTGGGAGTGTCAGCCTAGACGTTTGTGTTCAAATCTCTGGAGTGGGACTTGAACCCGCGACCTTCTGACTCAGAGGCGAGAGTGCTGCCCACTGAGCCACGGTTGACGTCGGCCCAGGTTTCCTTCTCTGAAGGACATTAATACCTGTTGGGTTTTTACGAAAAATCTGACCGCTTCATGGTCACTTGATTTTGTTTTTTTTTTAAAAACTTAATTCAAATTCTCTCACTGCTACGATGAGATTTGAGCTCACATTCTCCGGATGATTAGTCCAGCCCAATGGATTACTAGTCTGGAAACATATTGGGGGTGGCGGGGGGGGGGGGCTTTGTTTTGAAAATAATGGCCCAGAAATTCGGGTCGGGGGCTTCCCGCGGGTGCAAGCCCCTGACCTGCACTTGCCTCGCGCGCCGGCCATTGAGGCCTGGGCCTGTGTGGATTTCCTGTCTGTGGCCCGGTTCAGCTCCCGGCGCGCTGCGCTTGCGTGATCCAGCGGCGTAGTTAGTGCGATGAGCCGGCTGGGATCACGTGAGCACTGGGCAACCAATCGGAGGTTGCAGAAGTTCATTCATGAGTTTGATAGTAAGAACTGTCAAACTCATGAAAACTCTGGGTGCCCCAAACAGTACTTAAACTTCAAATAAAAGTTTTTAAAAAATCCCACTAATTAAATGAACTATTAATAACTGTATAAAACTAATTTAAACAATTAATCACATTTTTGAAAGATAATTTTTTTAAAAATCGGGTCTAAAAATACACTAACGTCTTTTAGAATTTTTTTTCCACAGGTTTATTATTTTTACTTTAATTAATAGACCACTTACCTTTTTAAAACTAAGTACTTACGTCTGGTTTTTAAATGTGCAAAAAGTACAGGCCTTCACACACGGGCAAACCTGTCAAAAAACAGGAAGTTCAACGCGCACGCGCTGCCTCATACGTCGCACGCGTTTCACCTCTTAACCCCTTCGTTCAGGGGACCGGAAGTGCCGTTTCCCTGTGCATGCAAGAAACTGGCACTTCCATCGGGTCGACGTGTGGGTACTCCGTCCGTATTCATACGTTGGGACCTGAATTTCTGGGCCAATCTAGTGCTTTTAGTACCTGTTCAGAGCCACTGGAGGGCACTGTTTGCACAGCTCACTGAGTGACGCAAATCCAGTACTACAACATGATAATAGGGAAACGCTCCTTTGTTTAAAATGCTGGGGGAGGTATACCTCCCAATTTTCCATCTCTGTTTTCTATTCCTGCAGTTGAGGCAGGCTATGCACTTAAATGGGGTTAGGTATGAGAGTGAGAAAATTAAAAATAAAAATTATACTTTTACATCTTGTCAGAAGACTTTCTCTGACTGAAAATGTGGCTGTAGATTTGGAGAGGTAAGCCGTGCAAGGCAGTGTAGCATAAATGTACATTTGTAAACTTTACTTCTGCATTTACATTTAAAAATGTGTTTTTTGTTTCAATCACCTAAGGATTTAATTGGGTTTTTTAAATTGTAAATGGGCATCCCCTTCCAGCGTTGGCAACTGTACATCTTGGTGTGCAGTTGTTGTGGGTGAACTCTACAATTTGAGAGTTTAAATGATGAGAGTTCTCGAACAGGAAATGCTGGAGGATGTTTGGCCTGTGGTGTGACTGGAATGGCTAAAGAATGCAATGAATATATCTGTTGGGGTTGAAGTATTGACATTGTTTTGATAATCCGAATTTCTATTATACTTGAAGGTGGGGCTAGATGGGTCCTGCAATACTCTTCTAATTCCAAGGTTTTATTCAGTAATAGTTCACCAGCCTCCCATTGCCCACTCTGAATCTAAGCCTGCCTGCTTTTCCACTTGGTGAGTCTGAGTTCAGGCCTGGGATTACACCGATCCACTGTTCCCTGTAATTTTTTTGGGTGCGCGGGCCCTTTAACTGGCTGTGCGGGCCATCATTTTTTCTGCGCGTGTGGTTATTATCATTGTAAAGCCGGTGAGCGGCCTGTGCGGGACCTCCAGACCGCTGCACGGCCACGCAACTCAACTGGAACATTGCACAGAAGCACAGCTCAGACAGGCCATTCGGCCCAACTGGTCTGTGCCGGTGTTTATGTTCCACAGGAGCCTCCTCCCACCCCTCCTCTTCTCACCCTATCAGCATATCCTTCTATTCCTTTCTCTCTCGCGTGGCATCTATACTATTTGCCTCAAACACTCCCATGTGGTCGTGTTCCACGATGATGGTTGTTGGTAGTCTGGTGACAGAACGGTTGCATCGTATTTCCGCACCCAAGCTTAGAGCAGCTGTAGAACATGATGAGCTGCCGTCATCTGAGACTCTGTTTCTTTGTTCATCTAACGGATGACAATTGAATAACCATGAAGTTTCTGCATCTGTGTGTTGGCTGTTGTGTTGCAGTTGTTAAGTTTATAGTTCTGTTCACCTATCTTGGCTGGAGTTAATTAGAATTGCATAGAGTTATATAGAACCTACGGCACAGACACCTGTCCATGCCGGCGTTTATGCTCCCCTCGAGCCTCCTCCCGTCTTTCCTCATCTAAATCTATCAGCGTAACCCTCTATTCCCTTCTCCCTCATATGCTTATCTAGCTTCTCCTTAAATGCATCGAGACTATTCGCCTCAACCACTCCCTGTGGTAGCGAGTTCCACATTCTCACCACTCTCTGGGTAAAGAAGTTTCTCTTGAATTCCCTATTTGATTTCTTGCTGACTCTCTTATATTGGTGGCCTCTAGTTATGCTCTTTGCCACAAGTGGAAAAACACTCCGTATCTACTCTTACCAAAACCTTTCAAAATGTTAAAGACCTCTATTGGGTCATCCCTCAGCCACCTTTTTTCCCAGAGAAAAGAGACCCAGCCTGTTCATCCTTTCCTGATGGGTCTAACCTCACAGTCCTGATATCATTCTTGTAAATCTTTGTTGCACCTTGTCCATTGCCTCTATCCTTTTTTATAATTTTTTTTAAATTCTGGGATGTGAGCGTCACTGGCTTTTTATAATATGGCGACCAGAACTGCACACAGTACTCCCAAGTGTGGTCTAACCAAGGTTCGATGCAAGTTTCACGTAACTTCTCCACTTTCCAATTCTATCTCTAGAAGTAAACCCCAGTGCTTGGTTTGCTTTTGTTATGGCCTTGGATCCTGGGAAAGGGATCAATTTTAAGACAGAAGATTGAGTTAATGCTAAAAGGATTCAATTCTAAAGTCATTCATGATTTTCTGCAGTGATTTCGGGGATATATAAATGTTTTTTTTTGTATTTTTTCCCCCCACCCTAGCGAAGTTTACCTGCCTTGCGGAGGTTGACGCCGAACTCCCAGGCTTTCATTCAACAGTGCCTACAGAAACCTGCAACTCCAGCTGCCCCCCTTGCGGCTGCGTCTGGAGCATCGAAACCACCCGCCCTGGGGCAGGCTGTAAGGACCATCACAGTAACGAGTGCTTCACCACAGGCCAAACTCCTGCAGACTTCGCCGTCGGCACAGATGGTAAGGAGTAACCGCATTGCTGTTACGTCGCAGCGCCTGTAGAGGCCTGTGCAATCGTAGGGAAGGCACGAGTAGGATTATATGGACCTCGGGCATAAATTACATTTCGTATCTTTCAAGGTAATTGATAAAAGAACCAGAGAGGGGAGAAGAGGAGTGTTTTTTTCTTCACGCGGCGAGTTGTGATCTGGAATGCGCTGCCTGAAAGGGCGGATTCAAAGCAGATTCAATAGTGACTTTCAAAAGAGAAGTGGATAAATATTTCAAAAGGAGAAATTTATGTGCTGTGGGGAAAGAGCAGGGGGGGAGTGGGACTAATTGGAGAGCTCTTTCAAAGGGCCGGCACAGGCACGACGGGCCACATGGCCGCCTCCTATGTTGGACGGTTCTATCTTTGTGTAAAGTAACTGTCATGAATCTTATCATGCCACGTGAAGTAACACTGGGTGGCCAGCTGGTGGCGCCGTCCAAGGAGTATAAATACTCGGGCGTGGGCCCAGCTTGCTCAGGATGTTTCTGTAGCCAGGAACTAGTGATGTAACTAGAATCTCCTGGTTGTGAAACAGTTGATTAAAGCCTTGTTTTATACTCAAACCAAGCGTTCTGTAGTATTTTTACATCAGTAATCAATGACAAATTTTAAAATCTGTGCAATTTTATGCAAGATTTAATATCGAGCAAAATAAAAACTAATATAGAATATATGTGTTTTAAGACGATGTGATTATTGTGCCAGGCAATGGGAGTGGAATTTTGGATGAATGCGTTATATAAGGAAACTTACTGCACAGCAGCTGAAGCGAGTATGTAACTTTGCTCTTGCTTTCCTCTTCAGCGTACTGAAAGGATGTTCTTGCCATAGGGGGAGTGCAGCGAAGGTTCACCTGACTGATTCCTGGGATGGCAGGACTGTTGTATGAGGAGAGATTGGGTCGACTAGGCCTGTATTCACGAGAATTTAGAAGAATGAGAGGGGATCTGATTGAAACGTTTATAATTCTGACCGGGCTAGGCAGACTGGATGCAGGGAGGATGTTTCCCCTGGTTGGGGGGGTTTAGAACGAGGGGTCACAGTCTCAGGATACGGGGTAGGACTTTTAGGACTGAGATGAGAAATTTCTTCACTCGGTGAGGGTGGTGAACCTGTGGAATTCTCTACCACAGAAGGCTGTGGAGGCCAAGTCACTGAATATATTTAAGGAGGAGATAGATAGATTTCTAGATGCAAAAGGCCTCGAGGGGTATGGGGAGAGAGCGGGAATATGGTATTGAGATCGAGGATCAGCCATGATCATATTTAAGAACATAAGAAATAGGAGCAGGAATGGGCCACTTGGCCCCTCGAGCCTGCTCCGCCATTCAATAAGATCATGGCTGATCTTTGGCTCAAAGCCACTTACCTGCCCGCTCCCCATAACCCTTCACTCCCTTATCTTGCAAAAATCTCTCTATCTCCACCTTAAATGTATTTAATGACCCAGCCTCCACGGCTCTCTGGGGCAGAGAATTACACAGATTTATGACCCTCGGAGAAGAAATCCCTCCTCATCTCCGTTCTAAAAGGGCGACCCTTTATTCTGAGACTGTCCCCGCGTTCTAGATTTCCCCACGAGGGGAAACATCCTCTCTGCATCTACCCTGTCGAGCCCCCTCAGTATCTTATATGTTTCAATAAGATCACCTCTCATTCTTCTAAATTCCAATGAGTATAGGCCCAGCCTGCTCAACCTTTCCTCATAAGTCAACCCCCTCATCTCTGGAATTAACCCAGTGGATCGTCTCTGAACTGCCTCCAATGCAAGTATATCCTTCCTTAAGTAAGGAGACCAAAACTACGCAATACTCCAGGTGTGGTCTCACCAATACCCTGTACAGTTGTAGCAGGACTTTCCTGCTTTTATGCTCCAACCCCCTTGAAATAAAGGCCAACATTCCAATTGCTTTTTTGATTATTTGCTGTACCTGCATGCTAACTTTGTTTCATGCACAAGGACCCCCAGGTCCCTCTGAACTGTAGTATTTTGTAATCTCTCTCTCCATTTAAAAAATAAGTTGCTTTTTTATTTTTCTTACCAAAGTGGATAACCTCACACTTTCCCACATTATACTCCATCTGCCAAATGTTTGCCCACTCACTCAGCCTGTCTATATCCCTTTGCAGGTTCTTTGAGTCCTCTGCACAACTTGCTTTCCCACCCATCTTTGTATCATCTGCAAACTTGGCTACATTACACTCGGCCCCTTCATCCAAGTCATTAATGTAGATTGTAAATAGTTGAGGCCCCAGCACCGATCCCTGTGGCACCCTACTAGCTATCCAACCGGAAAATGACCCATTTATCCCGACTCTCTGCCTTCTGCTATTGAATGGTGGAGTGGGCTCGAAGGGCCGAATGGCCTATTCCTGCTCCTATTTTTCTATGTTTCTACTCCACTTGTTGTCTATTCTTGTCATGATCTGATTCACTTGCAGGTTGTCCAACAGTCTGGAGTAGTTCTGAAGCCACAAGCAAGCATGCTGCCAAGGACTCCAACAGTGACTTTGCAAAGACCCCCAAACCATATCACTCTGCCTGTGTCTCAAATCCAGGCCAAAGCAGTTCAAGGAGGTAAGGGCACGTGCAAAAATGGGTTTCCTAATTTGCAAAATAACGACATGGATTTGGTTGGCGGAGGTTTCATGTTTATCAGATTATCGAGTGAAGGAAAAAAAGTCACCCATTCATGAACTGTTTCTGCTGGCGAGGTACAGCAATGTTCAGAGCCACGAGTGCTGTGTTTTTTTTTAAACTTGAGTGGGGGAGAATAAAATGAAGGCCAAATGCTTCCTCCATGATTGAGTGGTCCTTTAGTGCACCCACTCACATGTCAAAAAAAAAAAGAGACTTGTATTTCTATAGCGCCTTTCACGGCCACCGGATGTTCCAAAGCTCTTTACAGCCAATGAAGTACTTTTTCACTGTTGTAATGTAGAAAAGGCAGTTTGTGCACAGCAAGCTCCCACTAACAGCAACGTGCTAATGACCAGATCATCTGTTTTTAGTGATGTTGACTGAGGGATAAATATTGGCCAGATAACTCCCCTGCTCCTCTTCGAAATAGTGCCATGGGATCTTTTACGTCCACCTGAGAGGTTTAACGTCTCATCCAAAAGACGGCACCTCCGACAGTGCAGCACTCCCTCAGCACTGCACTGGGAGTGTCAGCCTGGATTTTTGTGCTCAAGTCTCTGGAGTGGGACTTGAACCCACAACCTTCGGACTCGGGCGAGAGCGCTGCCCACTGAGCCACAGCCTGATGGGTGTTGAGCTCGGTCTCCTCCAACTTTTTGAATTTTTCTGATCTCTGCTGCATTGGTGTGAAGAGGCATGGAGCAGAGGCGTGAAAAATTGGGAACACTTCAACAGTCTTCTCTGACAGCTGAACTTTGACTGGCCCTGGAGTAAGCTGCTCTTGGCTGCAAGTGACAACTCGGTGTCTTTTTTTTTAAAGGCGAGATTTGATCGAGGTGTTCAAAAGCATGAAGGGTTTTGATAGAGTAAATAAGGGGAAACTGCTTCCAGTGGCAGAAGGATCGGTAACCAGAGGACACAGATTGAAGGTGATTGGCGCAAGAACCAGAGGCGACACGAGGGAACACTTTATATGCAGCGAGTTGTTATGATCTGTCATGTACTACCTGAAAGGGCGGTGGAAGCAAATACAATACTAACTTTCAAAAGAGAATTGGATAAACACTCGAAGGGGGGAAAAATTGCAGGACTCTGGGCAAAGAGCAGGGCGGTGGGATTCATTGGATAGCTCTCCCGGTACAGGCATGATGGGTCGAATGACCTATCATTCTATGATGCTGCAATTATATAGGGCCCTGGTGAGACCACACCTGGAGTATTGTGTACAGTTTTGGTCTCCTTACCTAAGGAAGGATATACTTGCTTTAGAGGGAGTGTAACTAAGGTTCACCATATGGTTCCTGGGATGGGGGGATTGTCCTATGAGGAGAGATTGCGTAGACTGGGCCTATATTCTCGAGTTTAGAAGAATGAGAGGTGATCTCATTGAAACATGCAAAATTCTTGCAGGGTAGTTGCAGGGAGGATGTTTCCCCCTGGCTGGGGAGTCTGGAACCAGGGGTCACAGTCTCAGAATAAATGGTCGGCCATTTCGGACTGAGATGATGTGAAATTTCTTCATTCAGAGGGTGGTGAATCTGGAATTCTCTGCCTCAGAGGGCTGTGGAGGCTCAGTCGTTGAGTATATTCAAGACAGAGATCTATAGATTTTGGATATTAAGAGAATCGAGGGATATGGGGATAGTGCAGGAAGGTGGAGTTGAGGTAGAAGATCAGCCATGATCTTATTGAATGGCCGAATGGCCCACTCCTACAACTATTATGTTCTATGAAATGTATTGGCAATTCCAGTTAGGTTCAGAGCTACATGTACAATCCAATCACGATCTGAATTCTGATACACGCACACGCACGTTTTCTTTTGGTTTGTGGATCTGACTGATCCCGACTAAACATGTCGTGGATAATACCACATGGTGAGCAATCAAAACCAGGAGTTGCACTAAGAACTTAAGAAATAGGAGCAGGAGTCGACCATACGGCCCTTCGAACCTATTCAATAAGATCATGGCTGATCATCGACCTCAACTCCATTCCCCGCCCCCCGATCTCCATATCCCTTGATTCCCCTAAAGTCCAAAGGTCTATCGATCTCAGCCTTGACTCAGCATCCACAGCCCTCTGGGGCAGAGAATTCCAAAGATTCACAGCCCTCTGAGTGAAGAAATCCCTCCTCATCTCAGTCTTAAATAGCCGACCCTTTATCCTGAGACTGTGCCCCCTAGTTCTAGACACTCCAGCCAGGGGAAACAACCTCTCGGCATCTACCCCCTCAATGCCTCTCAGAATCTTGTATGTTTCAATGAGATCACCTCTCATTCTTCTAAACTCCAGAGAGTATCGGCCCATTCTACACAATCTCTCCTCATAGGACAGCCCTCGCTTCCCAGGAATCAATCTAGTGAACCTTCATTGCACCGCCTACATTCATACATACACAACTTAAGAATGTAAAATGTATTTGCTGACGTCACAGTGCAGTAAATTGCTCACTGAAACGTAAATGTTAAAATTAATTTGGTTGCATGATCATTTAAGGCCCTAAAGCTCGTGCATTTCTGCACACACTGCATGCAGTACAACTACATAAGAATTCCATTTCCGCCTGTGAAGGGTTCTCATCGTCACCAAGCTTGTCCTGTTGCGCTTTAGCAGTGGCTCCATGGGTAGCACTCTTGCCTCTGAGTCAGAAGGTTATGGGTTCAAGTCCCACTCCAGAGACTTGGGCACAAGAAGCTAGACTGACATCCCCAGTGCAGTGCTGAACTATCGGAGGTGCCGTCTTTCTGAAAAAGAAGTTAAACCAAGGCCCCGTCTTGCCCCCTCTGATGATGTAAAAGAACCCATGCCACTATTTCGAAGAAGAACGGGAGTTTTCCCTGGTATCCTGGCCGATACCTAAAAGAGATTATCTGGTCATTATCATATTGCTTGCTGTGGGCAGATTGTCTGCTGCATTTCCTACATTACAACAGTGACTACATTACAAAAAGTACGATTGACTGTAACGAGCTTTGGGACGTCCCAAGGTCGTGTAAGATGCTATAGAAATGCACGTCTTTCCTTATGAATTTAGAACACATTTCATGCACATTTATTTGTAAGTACGGTATCTGTCCAGAATGTGTGAAGATACACAGCATAATATTGGACTGCATTTCTGCCGTGTCTTCTGGATGCAAACTATTATCTGTTCAAAAGAATAAACTTAACTTTCTATAATCAGGTCCTGCAACTTCAGTTATAAAAGTACCATTCGTACAAGGGAGCAGGAATCCAGCAAGTGTTTCACTGCAAGCTTCACCCAGCCAAAAGATCAAGAGAGAGGTTGGAGGCATTTCTTTCAGGTAAAAACTGTTTAAAAACAAATGCGCGGAAATGATCGTTGCACGTGCGGAAGCTGCAAAAGCGTGTAACTGGGTTCTGCGATTAGTTTTGCGCTATTCATGGTGTCGCACGTCAGAATGGCCTCTGAGGGTCAGACGCGACCACCCTAAACGTGGAGATTTCAACAGGGATCCGAATACCCATCGGATTTAGTGAAGCCTGGTCCTACGGACAACCGTACGATACGCCCACTTCACGACCCGTGTTCCGCATAATTTTTTGGGGGCCGCACGGCCCATTTCATGGGCTGAGCGGCCCGTTCGCAGATTTTTTCCATTTTAAAAGCCGGCTCACCGGGCTTGAAGGGAACATTGTTCACGACCATCCCAGATATTTTACCTAGTGTCCCTCTAGCCAGTTCAGAAGAGCAGGTAACGAGCACAACCACCCACGGGGAGCCAGCAGGCGTGGTGCGGTCCGGTTCCAAGGACCATTTTAATTGTCCAAGTCCCATTTTCTGCCAGGCAGCCTTGAGGTTGAAGTCAGCCCAACAGAATCATTTAAAATGACAGCACAGGAGGAGGTCAATTAGCCCATTGAGCCTGCACTGATGCTAGATCCTTAACTATGTGCTCGAATCCCATGTTCTTGCATAAAGGACTGAAAACTGGTTCTAAAGTAGCGCTTGAGTACAAAAGATATTGCAAGCCATGAACTTTGGTAGTTCAACAACAGCTTGCATTTATATAGCACCTTTTAACATAGTAAAATGTCCTACGGTACTTTACAGGAGCGTTGATCAAAATTCTACCAGTAGGCTACTAAAAGCTAGCGTAGTGGTAATGTTACTGGACCAGTAATCAAGAGGCCTGGACTAATGATCCGGAGACGGGAGTTCTGTTCCCACCACGGCAGCCATGGAATTTAAATTCAGTTAAATAAATCTATAATCTAGTAACAGTAATGGTGACCATGAAAACAATCGGCTTGTTGTAAAAACCCACCTGGTTCACCGATATCCTTCAGTGAAGGAAATCTGCCGTCCTTACCCGGTTTGGCCTAAATGTGACTCTCGAGCCACAGCAATGTGGTTGCCTCTTAACTGCCCCTCTGAAATGGCCCAGCAAAACACTCCGTTGTCAAGAAGGCGGCTCACCAGCACCATCACGAGGGCAATTAAGGATGGGCAATAAATGCTGTCCTGGCCAGCGATGCCCACATCCTGTGAACGAATAAAACAAAATAAAGACTGATGTGGAGTATTTATTCAACGCTCGACACAAGCCTGTCAGGTACAAATCAATAGCCTTTATTATACCGGTGGGGAGACAATCTCTTACTGGCGCACCAGGAGACTTCTCCGCCGTTAGAAATTTTAAGCAATCTTTTGTACACTTAATCATACATACAAGCACAATCCCGTTGCACTGTTTTAATTGTCCTATGGCCCGTGTGCACAGTTGCTGATTGGCTAATTCCCTATCTCGCGTCACACAACCGTTCGCCGATATTTATTGTCACATGATCTTTATGATCTCAACGGTTGTTATAATTTTGTAACCTTTATTAAAACCACATGTCTGCATTTCTGTCTCGCTGTACCCCGTGTGGTTTTACTTATCTCTAGGTTCCGTAGTTTGTGGTTAATCATAGATGGTGCTTCTGAGCTAATTTTATCTAATCTTGCAAAAGCATCGAGACCTTGTGGTCAGCATGTCTGAACTATCTCCGCCGGTCTCTGTCTCGACCGTTTCTAGTGTGCAAGCTGCATTGTTAACCCTTTAATTCCCGAAGGGTGCCGATGCCCCACTTAATTTGAGAGCCAAGAGTTAAAATTCTGGACTTTGCTATTATTCAATTGCACTAGCAGATCAGGTATTTCATCTCGGGTGGAGGGTTGGAAAATTAACATCCCGAGAACTACCTGAGAGGGTCAAGGATATCACTGAGCGGCTGCAGGGCATTCTGGAGGGGGAGGGTGAACAGCCAGAGGTCGTGGTCCACATTGGTACCAACGACATAGGTAAAAAGAGGGATGAGGTCCTGCAGCAAGAATTTAGGGAGCTAGGTGAAGGATTAAAGAGCAGGACCTCAAAGGTTGTAATCTCTGGATTACTCCCGGTGCCACGTGCTAGTGAGTATAGGAATGGGAAGATAGAACAGATGAATGCGTGGCTAAAGGGATGGTGCAGGAGGGAGGGCTTTAGTTTCCTGGATCACTGGGTCTGCTTCTGGGAAAGGTGGGACTTGTACAAGTCGGACGGTTTGCACCTGAACCAGAGGGGAACCAATATCCTTGCGGGGAGGTTTGCTAGCACTGCTGGGGGGGGTTTAAACTAACTTGGCAGGGGGATGGGGTACAGAGTGGAGCTATAGCAGGGGGTGATTTACAGCCAAATACAGAGAAAAAAACAAGGCAGAGCAAATATGCGAAGGCAAAAGGGAATATGGCAGGGCTGGAAGGCATTTATTTTAATGCAAGGAGTCTTGCAAATAAGGTGGACGAACTGAAGTTGTTGTTGAACACATGGGAGTACGATATTGTTGCTATCACGGAGACATGGTTGAGGGAGGGTCAGGACTGGCAGCTCAATATTCCGGGGTATAGAATCTTCAGGCGAGACAGAGGGGGGTGTAAAAGGGGAGGGGGTGTTGCAATATTAATTAAGGAGTCAATTACTGCTGTAAGGAGGGACGATATATTAGCGGGTTCTTCAAATGAGGCCATATGGGTAGAACTTAAAAACAAAAAGGGGGCAAGCACTTTGCTGGGAGTGTACTATAGGCCCCCAAACAGTCAGGGGGAGATAGAGGAACAGATATGTAGGCAAATCTCAGAAAAGTGCGAAAATAATAGGGTAATAATAGTGGGGGATTTCAACTTCCCCAATATAAATTGGGATAGTCAGAGTGTGAAAGGCTTAGAGGGTGCAGAATTCTTAAAGTGCATCCAGGGGAGCTTTTTGAGCCAACATGTAGAAAGTCCTACAAGAGAGGGGGCGATACTGGACCTAATTCTGGGGAATGTAGCCGGGCAAGTGGTGGAAGTGTCAGTAGGAGAGCATTTTGGCGATAGTGACCATAATTCGGTGAGATTTAAGGTGGTCATGGAAAAAGACAAAGACGGCCCGGAAATAAGGGTTCTAAATTGGGGGAAGGCCGATTTTAATATGATAAGGCAGGATCTGGCCAAAGTGGACTGGGAGCAGCTACTTATAGGAAAATCCACATCAAGACAGTGGGAGACTTTCAGAAGGGAAATAGAGAGTACAACGCCAACATGTTCCTGTAAAGGTCAAGGGTGGGACCAACAAGCAAAGGGAACCTTGGATGACAAGGGATATACAAAAATGCATTAGAAATAAAAGGGGGGCTTTTGGCAGTTACAAAAGACTAAAGACGGAAGAAGCCCTAGAGGAGTATAAAAAGTGCAGGGGCATACTTAAAAAAGAAATTAGGAGGGCGAGGAGGGGCCATGAAATAACACTGGCGAGCAAAATAAAGGAAAATCCTAAGATGTTTTATAAGTATATTAAGGGCAAGAGGATAACCAGGGAAAGGGTAGGGCCCATTAGGGACCAAAGTGGCAATCTGTGTGTAGAGCCAGATGATGTAGGCGGGGTTTTAAATGAATTTTTTGCATCTGTGTTCACTATGGAGAGAGACGATGCAGACATAGAAATCGGGCAAGGGGACTGTGACATACTTGAACATATTAGCATCGAGAGGGAGGAGGTGCTAGCGGTTTTAGCAGGCCAAAAAGTGGATAAATCCCCAGGCCCGGACGAGATGTATCCCAGGCTGCTGTGGGAGGCAAAGGAGGAGATTGCAGGGGCTCTGACACAAATTTTCAGAACCTCTCTGGCCACAGGGGATGTACCAGAGGACTGGAGAACAGCTAATGTAGTACCATTATACAAGAAGGGTAGCAGGGATAAACCAGGGAATTACAGGCCAGTGAGCCTAACATCTGTGGTAGGGAAATTATTGGAAAAAATTCTGAGGGACAAAATTAGTCTCCACTTGGAGAGGCAAGGATTAATCGGGGATAGTCAGCATGGCTTTGTCAAGGGTAAATCATGTCTGACAAATCTGATTGAATTTTTCGAGGGGGTGACTAGGGGGGTGGATGAGGGAAATGCTGTGGATGTGGTTTACATGGACTTCAGTAAAGCTTTTGACAAAGTCCTGCATAGGAGACTGGTCAAGAAGGTAAGAGCCCATGGGATCCAGGGTGCCTTGGCGCGTTGGATCCTAAACTGGCTGAGTGGCAGGAGGCAGAGGGTGATGGTCGAAGGATGCTTTTGTGACTGGAAGCCTGTGTCCAGTGGGGTACCTCAGGGATCGGTGCTGGGTCCCTTGTTGTTTGTGATCTACATAAATGATTTGGATGAGAATGTAAAAGGTATGATCAGTAAGTTCGCAGATGACACGAAAATTGGTGGGGTGGTAAATTGCGAGGAGGAAAGCCTCAGGCTACAGGACGATATAAACGGGTTGGTCAGATGGGCGGAAAAGTGGCAAATGGAATTTAACCCTGAAAAGTGCGAGGTGATGCATTTTGGACGGACAAATAAGGCAAGGGAATACACAATGAGTGGTAGGACCCTAGGAAGTACAGAGGGTCAGAGGGACCTTGGTGTACATGTACATAGATCTCTGAAGGCAGCGGAACAGGTAGATAAGGTGGTTAAAAAGGCATATGGGATACTTGCCTTCATTAGCCGAGGCATAGAATATAAGAGCAGGGAGGTTATGATGGAGCTGTACAAAACGCTGGTGAGGCCACAGCTGGAGTACTGTGTGCAGTTCTGGTCGCCTCACTATAGGAAGGATGTGATTGCTTTGGAGAGGGTGCAGAGAAGATTCACCAGGATGTTACCTGGGATGGAGCGCCTCAGCTATGAAGAAAGACTAAACAGGCTGGGGTTGTTTTCCTTGGAGCAAAGAAGGCTGAGGGGGGACCTGATTGAGGTGTACAAAATGATGAGGGGCATAGATAGGGTAGATAAAGAGGAACTTTTCCCCTTAGTAGGGGGGTCAATAACAAGGGGGCATAGATTCAGGGTAAGGGGCAGGAGATTTGGAGGGGATTTGAGGAGGAACTTTTTCACCCAGAGGGTGGTTGGAATCTGGAACTCACTGCCTGAAAGGGTGGTAGAGGCAGGAACCCTCACAACATTCAAGAAGCATTTGGATGAGCACTTGAAATGCCATTGCATACAAGGCTATGGACCAAATGCTGGAAAATGGGATTAGACAGGACAGGGGTGGATGGGCGGCGCAGACACGATGGGCCGAAGGGCCTCTTTCTGTGCTGTAAAACTCTGACTCTATGACCTGGCCATCAGTGGAGTCTTGTATCCCTGGTCATCGACCCTTCCAGTCGGAAGGAAAAGCTGAAGTAGGGGAAGCGTAGTTAGGAATATTGCGGCAGAGTAAATGGGATATGGCTACCAGGTAACCTGGGGAATAACTGGTGGTTTGGACACTATTGCTGGCGGTTTACGTGATGCGATGTTCCAACACTGGGGGCCAGCAGGCCTGTGTGCGTGGGGATTTGGGGTGTACGGTTTGCTCCCAATCCTCCTGGGTCTCTAGAACGATGACCCTAAAATGATGTAGGAAGAACTCCCTTGCTCAATCCTGGACTACATCAACAAACCAGGTGTCAGCCGTGGCTCAATGGGGAGCATTCTTGCCTCCGAATCCAGCCCCACTCCAGGGACTTGAGCACAGAAATCGAGGCTGACACGCCAGTGCAGTACTGAGGGGGATGCTGCACTGTTGGAGGTGCCGTCTTTCGGATGAGATGTTAAACTGAGGCCCCCGTCTGTTCTCAGGTGGACATAAAAGATCCCACGGCCACTATTTGAAAGAGCGGGAGAGTTATCCCGGGTGTCCTGGGCCAATATTTATTCCTCAGCCAGCATTATTAAAAATATTATCTCGTCATGTATCATTGCTGTTTGTGGGAGCTTGCTGTGTGCAAGCTGGCTGCTGGGTTTCCTACTTTACAGCAGTGACTACACTTTTATATATTTAAAAAAAAACTTGGCTGTAAAGCGCTTTGGGACGTCCTGAGGTCATGAAAGGCGCTATATAAATGCAAGTCTTTCTTTCCCTTTACCTCGTTCCTTGAGCCCAATGTTGTTCAACTATCGACAGCCAAGCAATCTCTCCAGGAGAGATGTTTCTGCGCCTACAACAAAATGTACCATGACTGTGACCGAACCAAACCTGTTATTTGATGTAAACTTTAAAAAATCAATTTGTATTTATTAAAAAAAAATTAAAAAAAATTATCTGTAGCACTTAATCACATCAATATAAGATGGAATAAAATGTTCACCAAGTGTGTAGATTGGGCATGTTCTGCGATGCAATGGACCATCAGATAGCCATGGTTGTAGGGAGAGGCGTTGTCTGTCAAGGTCTCGGCTGTGGTAGTTCGGAGGAAGGAGACACGTCGCGGGGGTTGGGGCGGGGTGGCGGGGGGGGGGGGGGGGGAAGTCTTGCAATTGCTTGTATGGGGAAGTACTTTCATGGTACATGTGATTTGTAGCTTTTTTCTGTACTTATGCCTCTGAACGGGACTTGTTGACTGCTCCATAGCTTGGAATATACACGCATTCCCTCAGAGCTCCCAGTTGGCATTGGATTTTACATTTCTGCACTCTCGGTGTCGATTTGCAGGGAGCAGGCTTCAGCTAAGAGATTCATGTTGCCGTTGGGTGTTATTCACCGACTCTATTGGGAGTCGTGGAGAGTGTAAATATTTCACCTTTTTAAGTAAGTTAACAAATTAATCACTGGGTGGTCTGCAGTCCAAATCGCTCTGCTCCCCACACACGCACTCCGCTCGATGTTAAAGGGGTAAATAATAACACGAATAAAAACAGAAAATGCTGGAAATACTCAACAGGTCAGACAGCATCTGTGGAGCATGAAACTGGGTTAACGTTTCAGTTCGGTGACCTTTCGTCAGAACTGGAAAGAGTTACAGATTTAATAGATTTTAAGCAAGGGTGGGGAAAGTGGGAGGGGAGGAAAGAACAAAAGGGAAGGTCTGTGTTGGGGTGGAGGGCAGGAGAGATTAAATGACGCAAGGGATGATGGTGCAAAGGCAAAAAGAGATGGTAATGGGACAAGTAAAGGAACAAAAGATGGGTCTAGAGGAGGTGTAAATGGGAATCGCAGAATCATCAACAGCTGCCGCCTGGGGGGGCGGAGGAGGAAATGGGGGCCGTGGTTATGATCTGAAATGGTTGAACTAATAATAGGACCTTGGCGAGCACTCAAAATGAAAGCGCAGTACGTTTTGCATTACGTTTTGCATTATCGTGTTTATTGCCAAGTAGGGAGGCCTGCTGAAAGAAATTAGACCCAACAGCTGGGATTGTTCAAACACCTGTATGCACTTCTGGCTAGATGTGCAACAGCGGGAGGGCAGAATCTGGAGACTAAAATTCCTCCCACATAATGAACACCATTACCTTAACCAGCTGTGTTTGTGATGGTCTGCATCAGTTCTTTGAAAACTCCAGCACTTTTAAACTCTGCATGTGTTTCCAATCACTTGCAAAAGAATTTGTTAATTTCATCTCTGAATATATGAAGTACAATAATAGAACATATGGAATTATACAGAATTTTTTGGATTGAAGTATCTTCTGAAAAATTGTTAGAATTTTGTGTGTCTCTCTCCCACTCTCCTTGCCTCTCTCTCTCTCTCTTTGTCCGTCTCTCTCCTCTCTCTTTGTCCGTCTCTCTCCTCTCTCTTTTTGTCCGTCTCTCTCCTCTCTCTTTGTCCGTCTCTCTCCTCTCTCTTTGTCCGTCTCTCTCCTCTCTCTTTGTCCGTCTCTCTCTCTCTCCTCTTTGTCCGTCTCTCTCTCCTCTCTCTTTGTCCGTCTCTCTCTCCTCTCTTTGTCCGTCTCTCTCTCTCCTCTCTTTGTCCGTCTCTCTCTCTCTCCTCTCTTTGTCCGTCTCTCTCTCCTCTCTTTGTCCGTCTCTCTCTCCTCTCTTTGTCCGTCTCTCTCTCTCCTCTCTCTTTGTCCGTCTCTCTCTGCTCTCTGTCCGTCTCTCTCTCTCCTCTCTCTTTGTCCGTCTCTCTCTGCTCTCTGTCCGTCTCTCTCTCCTCTCTCTTTGTCCGTCTCTCTCTCCTCTCTTTGTCCGTCTCTCTCTCCTCTCTTTGTCCGTCTCTCTCTCCTCTCTTTGTCCGTCTCTCTCTCCTCTCTTTGTCCGTCTCTCTCTCCTCTCTTTGTCCGTCTCTCTCCTCTCTCTTTGTCCGTCTCTCTCCTCTCTCTTTGTCCGTCTCTCTCCTCTCTCTGTCCGTCTCTCTCTCCTCTCTTTGTCCGTCTCTCTCTCCTCTCTTTGTCCGTCTCTCTCTCCTCTTTGTCCGTCTCTCTCTCCTCTCTTTGTCCGTCTCTCTCTCCTCTCTTTGTCCGTCTCTCTCTCCTCTCTCTGTCCGTCTCTCTCTCCTCTCTCTTTGTCCGTCTCTCTCTCCTCTCTCTTTGTCCGTCTCTCTCTCTCCTCTCTTTGTCCGTCTCTCTCTCCTCTCTTTGTCCGTCTCTCTCTCCTCTCTCTGTCCGTCTCTCTCTCCTCTCTCTGTCCGTCTCTCTCTCCTCTCTCTGTCCGTCTCTCTCTCCTCTCTCTGTCCGTCTCTCTCTCCTCTCTCTGTCCGTCTCTCTCTCCTCTCTCTGTCCGTCTCTCTCTCCTCTCTCTGTCCGTCTCTCTCTCCGTCTCTCTCTCCGTCTCTCTCTCCTCTCTCTCTCCGTCTCTCTCTCCTCTCTCTCTCCGTCTCTCTCTCCTCTCTCTCTCCGTCTCTCTCTCCTCTCTCTCTCCGTCTCTCTCTCCTCTCTCTCTCCGTCTCTCTCTCCTCTCTCTCTCCGTCTCTCTCTCCTCTCTCTCTCCGTCTCTCTCTCCTCTCTCTCTCCGTCTCTCTCTCCTCTCTCTCTCCGTCTCTCTCTCCTCTCTCTCTCCGTCTCTCTCTCCTCTCTCTCTCCGTCTCTCTCTCCTCTCTCTCTCCGTCTCTCTCTCCTCTCTCTCTCCGTCTCTCTCTCCTCTCTCTCTCCGTCTCTCTCTCCTCTCTCTCTCCGTCTCTCTCTCCTCTCTCTCTCCTCTCTCTCTCCGTCTCTCTCTCCTCTCTCTCTCCGTCTCTCTCTCCTCTCTCTCTCCGTCTCTCTCTCCTCTCTCTCTCCGTCTCTCTCTCCTCTCTTTGTCCGTCTCTCTCTCTCCTCTCTTTGTCCGTCTCTCTCTCTCCTCTCTTTGTCCGTCTCTCTCCTCTCTCTGTCCGTCTCTCTCTCCTCTCTCTGTCCGTCTCTCTCTCCTCTCTCTGTCCGTCTCTCTCTCCTCTCTTTGTCCGTCTCTCTCTCCTCTCTTTGTCCGTCTCTCTCCTCTCTTTGTCCGTCTCTCTCTCCTCTCTTTGTCCGTCTCTCTCTCCTCTCTCTTTGTCCGTCTCTCTCTCCTCTCTCTTTGTCCGTCTCTCTCTCCTCTCTCTGTCTGTCTCTCTGTCCGTCTCTCTCTCCTCTCTCTGTCCGTCTCTCTCTCCTCTCTCTGTCCGTCTCTCTCTCCTCTCTCTGTCCGTCTCTCCTCTCTCTGTCCGTCTCTCTCTCCTCTCTCTTTGTCCGTCTCTCTCCTCTGTCCCTCTCTCTCCTCTCTTTGTCCGTCTCTCCTCTCTCTTTGTCCGTCTCGCTCTCCTCTCTTTGTCCGTCTCTCTCTCCTCTCTCTGTCCGTCTCTCTCTCCTCTTTGTCCGTCTCTCTCTCCTCTCTCTGTCCGTCTCTCTCTCCTCTCTCTGTCCGTCTCTCTCTCCTCTCTCTGTCCGTCTCTCTCTCCTCTCTCTGTCCGTCTCTCTCTCCTCTCTCTGTCCGTCTCTCCTCTCTCTGTCCGTCTCTCTCTCCTCTCTCTTTGTCCGTCTCTCTCCTCTGTCCCTCTCTCTCCTCTCTTTGTCCGTCTCTCCTCTCTCTTTGTCCGTCTCGCTCTCCTCTCTTTGTCCGTCTCTCTCTCCTCTCTCTGTCCGTCTCTCTCTCCTCTTTGTCCGTCTCTCTCTCCTCTCTCTGTCCGTCTCTCTCTCCTCTCTCTGTCCGTCTCTCTCTCCTCTCTCTGTCCGTCTCTCTCTCCTCTCTCTGTCCGTCTCTCTCTCCTCTCTCTGTCCGTCTCTCTCTCCTCTCTCTGTCCGTCTCTCTCTCCTCTCTCTGTCCGTCTCTCTCTCCTCTCTCTGTCCGTCTCTCTCTCCTCTCTCTGTCCGTCTCTCTCTCCTCTCTCTGTCCGTCTCTCTCTCCTCTCTCTGTCCGTCTCTCTCTCCTCTCTCTGTCCGTCTCTCTCTCCTCTCTCTGTCCGTCTCTCTCTCCTCTCTCTGTCCGTCTCTCTCTCCTCTCTCTGTCCGTCTCTCTCTCCTCTCTCTGTCCGTCTCTCTCTCCTCTCTCTGTCCGTCTCTCTCTCCTCTCTCTGTCCGTCTCTCTCTCCTCTCTCTGTCCGTCTCTCTCTCCTCTCTCTGTCCGTCTCTCTCTCCTCTCTTTGTCCGTCTCTCTCCTCTCTTTGTCCGTCTCTCTCCTCTCTCTGTCCGTCTCTCTCTCCTCTCTCTGTCCGTCTCTCTCTCCTCTCTCTGTCCGTCTCTCTCTCCTCTCTCTGTCCGTCTCTCTCTCCTCTCTCTGTCCGTCTCTCTCTCCTCTCTCTGTCCGTCTCTCTCTCCTCTCTCTCTCCGTCTCTCTCTCCTCTCTCTCTCCGTCTCTCTCTCCTCTCTCTTTGTCCGTCTCTCTCTCCTCTCTCTGTCCGTCTCTCTCCTCTCTCTGTCCGTCTCTCTCCTCTCTCTTTGTCCGTCTCTCTCTCCTCTCTCTTTGTCCGTCTCTCTCTCCTCTCTTTGTCCGTCTCTCTCTCCTCTTTGTCCGTCTCTCTCTCCTCTCTCTTTGTCCGTCTCTCTCTCCTCTCTCTTTGTCCGTCTCTCTCTCCTCTCTGTCCGTCTCTCTCTCCTCTCTCTGTCCGTCTCTCTCTCCTCTCTCTGTCCGTTTCTCTCTCCTCTCTTTGTCCGTCTCTCTCCTCTCTTTGTCCGTCTCTCTCCTCTCTCTGTCCGTCTCTCTCTCCTCTCTCTGTCCGTCTCTCTCTCCTCTCTTTGTCCGTCTCTCTCTCCTCTCTCTGTCCGTCTCTCTCTCTCCTCTCTTTGTCCGTCTCTCTCTCCTCTCTTTGTCCGTCTCTCTCTCCTCTCTCTGTCCGTCTCTCTCTCCTCTCTCTGTCCGTCTCTCTCTCCTCTCTATGTCCGTCTCTCTCTCCTCTCTCTGTCCGTCTCTCTCTCCTCTCTCTGTCCGTCTCTCTCTCTCTCTCTCTCTCTGTCCGTCTCTCTCTCCTCTCTCTGTCCGTCTCTCTCTCCTCTCTCTGTCCGTCTCTCTCTCCTCTCTCTGTCCGTCTCTCTCTCCTCTCTATGTCCGTCTCTCTCTCCTCTCTCTGTCCGTCTCTCTCTCCTCTCTCTTTGTCCGTCTCTCTCCTCTCTCTGTCCGTCTCTCTCTCCTCTCTTTGTCCGTCTCTCTCTCCTCTCTCTTTGTCCGTCTCTCTCTCTCTCCTCTCTTTGTCCGTCTCTCTCTCTCTCCTCTCTTTGTCCGTCTCTCTCTCTCTCCTCTCTCTGTCCGTCTCTCTCTCCTCTCTCTGTCCGTCTCTCTCTCCTCTCTCTGTCCGTCTCTCTCTCCTCTCTATGTCCGTCTCTCTCTCCTCTCTCTGTCCGTCTCTCTCTCCTCTCTCTTTGTCCGTCTCTCTCCTCTCTCTGTCCGTCTCTCTCTCCTCTCTCTTTGTCCGTCTCTCTCTCTCTCCTCTCTTTGTCCGTCTCGCTCTCCTCTCTTTGTCCGTCTCTCTCTCCTCTCTCTGTCCGTCTCTCTCTCTCCTCTCTCTGTCCGTCTCTCTCTCCTCTCTCTGTCCGTCTCTCTCTCCTCTCTCTGTCCGTCTCTCTCTCCTCTCTCTGTCCGTCTCTCTCTCCTCTCTCTGTCCGTCTCTCTCTCCTCTCTCTGTCCGTCTCTCTCTCCTCTCTCTTTGTCCGTCTCTCTCTCCTCTCTCTGTCCGTCTCTCTCTCCTCTCTCTGTCCGTCTCTCTCTCCTCTCTTTGTCCGTCTCTCTCTCCTCTCTTTGTCCGTCTCTCTCTCCTCTCTTTGTCCGTCTCTCTCTCCTCTCTTTGTCCGTCTCTCTCTCCTCTCTTTGTCCGTCTCCCCCCTCTCACCTTGCCCTCTCCAGAAAACTTGTCTGGGTGAACCCATAGTAATGTGGATGCATGTGTAATCTGAGAAAAGGAATCTTAACCCTCTGGACGGAGAGACTTTGTCAGGACATCTGGAGAATGTCCTTAAAACAATAGCAAAACTGTACAGCTGCTGGAATCTGAAATAAGAACAGAAAATGTTGGTAATACTCATCAGGTCCGGCTGAAACATTGACTCTGTTTCTCTCTCCACAGATGCTCCCTGACCTGCTGAGTATTCCCAGCATTTTCTGTGTTTATTGGAGAACGTCCCTGCTCCTCTTTGTATTGTCGTAGGATCTTTTACCTAAGCAGGTAACTCCCCCTCTCCAACAGATACACCACTTTGAGTACTGTTGGGGGGGATGGCTTATCAGAGGAAGGCAGCAGCAGCCAACTTCCTGGCACCAGGGGTGGCTCTGCTGCACAGAATGGGAGGAAAAAGAAGGGTAGAGTTATAGTAATAGGGGATTCAATTGTAAGGGGAATAGATAGGCGTTTCTGCGGCTGCAAACGAGACTCCAGGATGGTGTGTTGCCTCCCTGGTGCAAGGGTCAAGGATGTCTCCGAGCGACTCCAGAACATCTTGCAAGGGGAGGGTGAACAGCCAGTTGTCGTGGTGCATATAGGCACCAACGATATAGGTAAAAAGCGAGATGAGGTCCTAAAAGCGGAATATAGGGAGTTAGGAGATAAATTTAAAAAAACAGGACCTCAAAGGTAGTAATCTCAGGATTGCTACCAGTGCCACGTGCTAGTCAGAGTAGAAATAGAAGGATACTTCAGATGAATACGTGGCTAGAGGAATGGTGCCAGGGGGAGGGATTCAAGTTCCTGGGACATTGGAACCGGTTTTGGGGGAGGTGGGACCAGTTCAAACTGGATGGTTTGCACCTGGGCAGGACCGGGACCGATGTCCTAGGGGGAGTGTTTGCTAGTGCTGTGGGGGAGGGTTTAAACTAAAATGGCAGGGGGTTGGGAACCTGAGCAGGGAGACCGAGGAAAGGGAAACAAGGATAAAAGCAAACGATAGGAAGGAGAAAAACAAAAGTGGCAGTCAGAGAAATCAACAGTTTAAATCAAACATGGCGACAGTAAATAATAATTCTAATAGGTCTAAGAGCGTTAAAAAAACAAACCTGAAGGCTTTGTGTCTTAATGCGAGGAGCATTTGTAATAAGGTGGATGAATTGGCTGCGCAAATAGAAGTAAACAAATACGATTTGGTTGGGATTACGGAAACGTGGCTCGAGGAAGGCCAGGACTGGGAACTCAACATCCAGGGGTATTCGATATTCAGGAAAGATAGGCAAAAAGGAAAGGGAGGTGGGGTAGCATTACTGGTTAAAGAAGGGATTAACACAATTGTAATGAAGGATATTAGCTCTGATGAGGTGGAATCTGTAAAGTCTGTGGGTTGTATAGCGAAGTAATACACAGACTACCAGAGTAACTTTAACAGGACTTTACTATTCAAAAGGTCAGGGCGAATCTGCCCAATAAATTCTGCCACAGCACTTATATACCGGTGTGGTCACCACCGGTATTACAGTATACATCAGCCAACATAAAGTAGTGCAACACCTAAAATAGTTCTCTTAAAGGTGGACGGTTACATACAATAGTTCTCTTAAAGGTAGAACGGTTACATACACTCCAGAATCTGTATGGGTAGAATTGAGAAATACTAAGGGGAAAAAAACATTAGTGGGAGCGGTATATAGACCTCCAAACAGTAAGGCGGAGGTTGGGGATGGCATTAAAAGGGAAATTAAAGAAGCGTGCAATAAGGGCACAGCAGTCATCATGGGTGACTTTAATCTACATATAGATTGGGCCAACCAAATGAGTAACAATACTGTGGAGGAGGAATTCCTGGAGTGTTTACAGGATGGTTTCCTGGACCAGTATGTCGGAGGAACCAACTAGAGATCAGGAGCGAGTTGGGTAGGATTGATTGGGGAATGTCACTCAAAGGGTTGACGGTGGATAGGCAATGGCAAACATTCAAAGACCGCATGGATGAACTACAGAATTTGTTCATCCCAGTTTGGCATAAAAATAAAACAAAAAAGGTGACCCAACCGTGGCTAAGAAGGGAAATCTGGGATAGCATAAGGTCCAAGGAGAGGGCATATAAATTGGCCAGTAAAAGCAATAATCCTGAGGATTGGGAGCAGTTTAGGATTCAACAAAGGAGGACAAAGGGATTAATTAAGAAAGGGAAAATAGAATATGAGAGTAAGCTTGCAGAGAACATAAAAACTGACTGTAAAAGCTTCGATAGATATGTGAAGAGAAAAAGATTGGTGAAGTCAAGCGTAGGTCCCTTGCAGTCAGAATCGGGGGAATTTATAATGGGGAACAAAGAAATGGCAGACCAACTAAATACATATTTTGGTTCTGTCTTCACAAAGGAGGACACAAATAACCTCCCAGAGATGCCGGGGAACATAGGGTCTGATGAAAGGGTGGAACTGAAAGAAATCAGTATTTGTAGGGAAATGGTGTTAGGAAAATTGATGGGACTGAAGGCCGATAAATCCCCAGGGCCTGATAATCTGCATCCCAGGGTACTTAAGGAAGTGGCCCTAGAAATAGTAGATGCATTGCTGGTCATCTTCCAGAACTCGATAGACTCTGGAACGGTACCCATGGATTGGCGGGTAGCTAATGTTACCCCACGATTCAAAAAAGGTGGTAGGACTAAGGCGGGGAATTATAGACCGGTAAGCTTGACATCGGTAGTGGGGAAAATGCTAGAGTCCATTATAAAAGAAGTAACAGCAGAGCACTTGGAAAGCAGTGACTGGATCGGACAAAGTCAACATGGATTTACAAAAGGTAAATCATGCTTGACTAATCTACTGGAATTTTTTGAGGATGTAACTGGTAGAATAGATAAGGGAGAACCAGTGGATGTGGTGTATTTGGACTTTCAGAAGGCTTTCGATAAGGCCCCGCATAAGAGATTAGCGTGCAAAATTAAGGCACATGGGATTGGGGGCAAGGTATTGACTTGGATAGAGAACTGGTTGGCGGACAGAAAGCAAAGAGTTGGAATAAACGGGTCGTTTTCCGAGTGGCAGGCAGTGACTAGTGGGGTACCGCAAGGATCGGTCCTAGGACCCCAGCTGTTCACAATATATATTAATGATCTGGACGAGGGAATTGGATGTAACATCTCCAAATTTGCAGACGACACAAAGCTGGGTGGGAGGGTAAGCTGTGAGGAGGATGTCGTGAAACTCCAGTACGATTTGGACAGGTTGGGTGATTGGGCAGAAACATGGCAAATGCACTATAATGTGGATAAATGTGAGGTTATCCACTTTGGTGGCAAAAACAGGAAGGCAGATTATTATTTGAATGGCAATAGATTGGGAGAAGGGGAAGTGCAAAGAGACCTGGGTGTTCTTGTGCACCAGTCGCTGAAGGTAAGCATGCAGGTGCAGCAGGCGGATAAGAAGGCAAATGGTATGTTGGCCTTCGTCGCAAGAGGGTTCGAGTACAAGAACAAGGATGTCTTGCAACAGTTATACAGGGCCTTGGTGAGACCACACCTTGAGTATTGTGTGCAGTTTTGGTCGCCTTACCTGAGGAAGGATGTTCTTGCTATGGAAGGAATGCAGCGAAGATTCACCAGACTGATACCTGGGATGGCAGGAATGACGCATGAGGAGAGATTGTGTCGATTGGGCTTATACGCACTGGAGTTCAGAAGATTGAGAGGGGATCTCAACGAAACCTATAAAATTCTGTCGGGCCTGGACAGACTAGATGCAGGAAGGATGTTCCCGATGGTCGGGGAGTCCAGAACCAGGGATCACAGTCTAAGGATAAGGGGTAAGCCATTTAGGACTGAGTTGAGGAGGAATTTCTTCACCCAGAGAGTGGTGAACCTGTGGAATTCTCTGCCACAGAGGGCGGTGGAGGCCAGTTCATTAAATATATTCAAGAAGGAGTTGGATATATTTCTTGAGGCTAAAGGGATCAAGGGATATGGGGAGAAGGCAGGGACAGGGTACTGAATTTGGATGATCAGCCATGATCTCATTGAATGGTGGAGCAGGCTCGAGGGGCCGAATGGCCTACTCCTGCTCCTATCTTCTATGTTTCTATGAGGCCTCAGCTTAACACTTTGAATCTACATAATAGAAGGGAGTCCATTTGGCCCGTTATGCCTGTCCAATTAGTGCCACTCTTTCCCCATAGCCCTGCAGATATTTCCTTTTCTAGTGTTTGTCTCATTGAAACATATAAAATTCTTAAAGGTCTTGACAGGGGAGATGCGGAGAAGCTGTTTCCCCTGGCTGGAGAGTCTAAAACCGGGGGCGGGGGGGTGTCATAGTCTCAGGATAAAGTCGGCCATTTAGGACTATTGAGAAATTTATTCGCTGAGTGTTGTGAATCTTTGGAATTCTCTACCGCAGAGGGCTGTAGATGCTCAATCATTGAGTCTATTCAAGGCTGAGAGCGATAGATTTTTGGACTCATGGGGAATCCAGGGGTATGGGGATCGGGCGGGAAAGTGGAGTTGAGGTCGAATGGCGGAGCAGGCTCAAGGGGCCGAATGGCCGACTCCTTAGTTCTTCTGTTCTTGTGTACACCCAATTCCCTTGTGGTTAACTGGTGTCAGTTGCTCTCTTTCATTGTACCATTGTTGGAAAGCGCAATTTTCTTGCAGGTGGAGGCGACAGCAGGGGAACACCTGGCTGCTGGTGTTTGGGGAGTTTCTCTGTGGGGTCACCAACCATGAGCACAGAGGCTAGCTCAGTGTTCCCCCTCGTGCAAAATGAAGGCAACATGGCTGCTTTATGAACCTCAGCAACTACTTGCATTTACATCGCGCCTTTAACGTAGTATAACGTCCTCCAGGCTCTCCACAGGACTGTTATACATTTGACACCGAGCCACTGAAGGAAATATTAGGACAGGTGACCAAAAGCTTCGTCAAAGAGGGAGGTTTTCAGGTGCATCTTAAAGGAGGCGGAGCGGTGCTTGGGGCCCAGGCAGCTGAAGCCATGGCCGCCAATGGTGGAGCGATGAAAATAGGGGATGCGCAAGAGGCCAGAATTGGATGTTGTGCGTAATTTTTCTGTGGTCAGACACCACCTGAGCATTAATTGATTGCGATCCTTTTCTGCTCATGTAGGTGATTTATATTGACACGAGCAGCGCCGATGCACTTGAGTGCCTTCTGCCCGTTCAGTACTTGGAGCTGGTGTTCCTAACTGGCGAGGAGCAGAGATGGAAGGGTCCATGTACAGAAATCACAAAGCTGATGGACGGAGACAAAAAATTATTTTTAAAAACTACTGAAATGTTGGGCTTTATCTTGAGGGGGCTGGAATACAAAGGGATGGAAATTATGCTGCAGTTGCATAAAGCTCTGGTCAGACCCCATTTGGAGCACGGTGTTTAGTTCTGGGCACCACACCTCAGGAAGGATATATTGGCCTTGGAGGGGGTGCTGCGCAGATTCACCAGAATGATACCTGGGTGGAAAGGTTTCAGTTATAAGGAGAGGTTTCATAGACTAGGCTTGTATTCCCTTGAGTACAGAAGATTAAGGGGTGATCTAATTGTGGTGTTGGATGATTAAAGGAGTACATAAGAACATAAGAAATAGGAGCAGGAGTAGGCCAATCGGCCCCTCGAGCCGGCTCCGCCATTCAATAAGATCATGGCTGATCTGATCCTAACCGCCAATCTACTATCACAGAACCATCTCCTGAATCTAACAGAATTAGACACATGAAATAGGAGCAGGATCAGGCTACACGGCCCCTGGGCCCGCTCCGCTACCCACAGGGCCATGTCCGATCCAAACCTAGACTCATGTCCAAATTCCTGCCCGCTCCCCGTAACCCTTAATTCCCTTTACTTCTAGGAAACTGTCTATTTCTGTTTTAAATTTATGTAATGATGTAGCTTCTACAGCTTTTTGGGGCAGCATATTCCATGGACCTACCACCCTGAGTGAAGTAGTTCCTCCTCATCTCAGTTTTGAAAGAGCAGCCCCTTATTCTAAGACTATGCCCCCTAGTTCTAGTTTCACCCATCATCGGAACATCTTCCCCCACATCCACCCGATCCAACCCCTTCACAATCTTATATGTTTCAATAAGATCGCCTCTCATTCTTCTGAACTCCAATGAGTAGAGTCCCAATCTACTCAACCTCTCCTCATATGTCCATCCCCTCATCCCCGGGATTAACCGAGTGAACCTTCTTTGTACTGACTCGAGAGCAAGTATGTCCTTTCTTAAGTATGGACACCAAAACTGTACGCAGTATTCCAGGTGCGGTCTCACCAATACCTTGTACAACTGAAGCAATACCTCCCTATTTTTATATTCTATCCCCCTAGCAATGAAAGCCAACATTCCATTGGCCTTCTTAATCACTTGCTGCACCTGCATACTAACCTTTTCAGTTTCGTGCACCAGGACCCCCAGATCCCTTTGTACTTCAGTACTTTCCAGTTTCTTGCCATTAAGATAATAACTTGCTCTACGATTTTTCCTGCCAAAGTGCATAACCTCACACTTTCCAGTATTGTATTCCATCTGCCAAATCTCTGCCCACTTACTTAGCCTGTCTATGTCCCCTTGCAGGTTTTTTATGTCCTCCTCACTCACTACTTTCCCTCCCATCTTAGTATCATCTGCAAACTTTGATATGTTACACTCGGTCCCCTCCTCCAAATCGTTAATATAGATTGTAAAGAGTTGGGGACCCAGCACTGACCCCTGCGGAACACCACTAGTTACTGATTGCCAGTCTGAGAATGAACCATTTATCCCAACTCTCTGCCTTCTGTTAGATAGCCAATCCTCTATCCATGCCAGAATATTACCCCCAATCCTGTGATTTTTTATCTTAAGCAATAATCTTTTGTGTGGCACCTTGTCAAATGCCTTTTGGAAGTCTAAATACACTACGTCCACTGGTTCCCCTTTATCCACCCTATACGTTACTTCCTCAAAGAACTCCAGCAAATTTGTCAAACATGACTTCCCCTTCATAAAACCATGCTGACTTTGTCCTATTAAATTATGATTATCCAAATGTCCTGTTACTGGCTCCTTAATAATGGACTCCAAAATTTTACCTACCACAGATGTTGGGCTAACCGGTCTATAGTTTCCAGCCTTCTGTCTACTGCCCTTTTTAAATAAGGGTGTTACATTAGCAGTTTTCCAGTCTGCTGGGACCTTTGCTGAGTCCAGGGAGTTTTGGAAAATTATTACCAATGCATCCACAATCCCTACCGCCACTTCCCTCAAGACCCTAGGATGTAAGCCATCAGGTCCAGGTGATTTATCCGCCTTGAGTCCCATTATTTTACCGAGTACCACTTCCTTAGTGATTTTGATCGTGTTTAGCTCCTCTCCCCCCCCCCCTTTAGCCCCCTGTTTGTCCAGTGTTGGGATATTCTTAGTGTCTTCTACTGTAAAGACTGATATAAAATATTCATTCAGTGTTTTTGCCATCTCCATATTTCCCACCATTAATTTCCCGGTCTCATCCTCTAAGGGACCAACATTTACTTTAGCCACCCTTTTTCTTTTTATATAACTATAAAAACTCTTACTATCTGTTTTTATATTTTTTGCTAATTTACTTTCATAACCTATCTTCCCTTTCTTAATCAATCTTTTTGTTATTTTTTGCTGTCTTTTAAAGTTTTCCCAATCCTCTATCCTCCCACTAGATTTGGCTACCTTATATGCCCTTGTTTTTAGTCGAATACTATCCTTAATTTCTTTACTTAGCCACGGATGGCTGTCTTTTCTTTTGCACCCTTTTCTTCAGTGGAATATGTTTTTTTTGGAAGTTGTAAAATAACTCCTTAAATGTACACCACTGATCATGTATCGTCTTACCCTTTAATCTATTTTCCCAATCCACTCTACTCCATTCCGCTCTCATACCTTCATAGTCTCCTTTATTCAAGCTTAGCACGCTTGTTTGAGATCCAACCTTCTCACCCTCTAATTGAATATGGAATTCAACCATGTTATGGTCACTCATTCCAAGGGGATCCTTTACTAGGACATTTTTAATTAATCCTGTCTCGTTACACAGGACCAGATCTAAGGTTGCTTGCCCCCTGGCCAGTTCAGTTACATACTGCTCAAGAAACCCATCCCTAATACACACAATGAACTCATCCTCAAGGCCGCCCAGCCCAATTTGATTTGTCCAATTAATATGATAGTTAAAATCCCCCATAATTATAGATGTTCCCTTATTACAAGCCTCAACTATTTCCTGATTGATACTCCGTCCAACAGAGTTGCAACTGTTCGGAGGCCAATAGACTACGCCCACTGGTGTTTTTTTCCCCTTATTATTCCTTGCCTCCACCCAAACTGTTTCATTATCCTGAGCTTTTGACCCAATCTCATTTCTCTGTATTACAGTGATTCCTTCCTTTATTAACACAGCCACCCCACCTCCCCTTCCTTCCTGATCGTTAAATAACCTGGTATGTTTAATTCCCAGGCATTGTCACCCTGCAGCCATGTTTCTGTAATGGCCACAAGATCATACCCATATGTAGTTATTTGTGCCATTAACTCGTCTATCTGAATGCACGTAGCATTCATAACAAAATAGAGAACTTTCAAAGATGTTTTGTGACACTTAGTTCCTGCTTTTGCCCTTTTTATTACTTTACCTTTTACTCCATACCTTCTGCTCCTTCCTGACACGCTCTGGTTTTTAATTTCCCCACTGCTACCTAAGTCTATGACCACCTTTGTTGTCATTTTTATTATTTGCTCTCTCGGAACCTCCCCCCCACTAGTTAGTTTAAAGCCCTCTCTGCAGCCCAAGTTATATGATCCGCCAGGACTCTCGTCCCAGCACTGGCCAAGTGAAGCCCGTCCCAACGGAACAGCTCCCTCCTGCCCCAGTACTGGTGCCAGTGTCCCAGGAAGCAAAACCCATTTCTCCCACACCAGTCTTTGAGCCACGCATTTAACTCTAATTTTATTTGTCCTAGCCAAATTCGCTCGTGGCTCAGGTAATAATCCAGAGATTATTACCCTTGAGGTTCTGTTTTTTAATTTGACCCCTAGCTGCTCATACTCCTTTAACAGAACCGGCTTCCTAGACCTATCTACGTCGTTTGTACCAACATGGACCACGACAACTGGATCCACTCCCTCCCACTGCAAGTTTCTTTCCAGCCCAGAGGAGATGTCCTTAACCCTGGCACCGGGTAGGCAACACAGCCTTCGGGACTCTGTCTCTCGGCTGCAGAGAACTCTATCTAGATAGAGAGAAATCATTTATCTGGTGAGGGAGTCCAGATCAAGGGGGTATAACCTTAAAATTGGAGCTAGGCTGTTCAGGGGTGATGTCAGGAAGCACGACTTCACACAAATCTGGAACTCTCTCCCCCTGACAACTGTTGAGGTTGGGAAGTCGATTGAAAATTTCAAAACTGAGATTGACAAGATTTTTGTTCAGTAAAGGTATTCAGGGACATGGACCCAAGGTGGGTAAATGTAGTTGAGCAAGAGATCAGCCATCATCTAACTGAATGGCGGCCCAAGCTTGAGGGGCTGTATGGCCTCCTCCTGTTCCGATGTAACACGGCCTCGTGGAAGCTGTGCGTGTGGTCCAGTTGGTGCCTCTATTTTTTTTATATATACAAGGAAATTGATTAAAGCTTTGCCTCTTGCAAACATACTGTTTTAACTTGATACATGTGTGTGCTGCAGACTGGCTGTGGTAGATGCAACAGTACATGTGGTGGCTTGGATGGCTCGGGTTCCATACAGAAGCTTAATGCTGTGGTGAACGACAGCTCTCTAGGAAGAGCCGTGTCCATTCCAGATTATCCTGCAGCAGAAGGTGCAATTCTTGACAGGCCTCTTGAGGCAGAGGCGATGAAGACCAGTTTACTTGAACAGTCTTAAGAACCTTGAAGTTCTGCTCTTCTCTTCGACAGGATCTCCGTTTGGCTTTTCAACCTTGTTCATTTTAATTGCTTTCAGTTTCCCTTCTTGTGTTTGGTCAGGTATCTGCACCATCTCGTCTGGTTTTGAATACCCCTTAATGTCTCTTCACTTTTTTGTTCTTTCATCCCCATTTCCCGGCCCCCAAACTGGCCTTTTAATCTGTTTCATTTCCTGTGTTTTTTCAGTCCTGACTAAGGGTTTCGACCTGAAACGTTAACTCTGTTTCTCTCTCCACGGATGTTGCCTGGCCTGCTGAATTTTTCCAGCATTTTCTGTTGTTATTTCGGATTTCAAGCAGCCGCAGTATTTTGCTATCGTACTAGTCTTAAGAACTCTGTTCCTGATGGGTGTGGACAAAAAATTCCTCTGTTTATAGCACCTGCGTTTGCTGTCACTCATGAACATGTCTTCCTCAACGAGAACAACTTGTATTTAGAGAATGCTTTTAATTTGGCAAAACATCCCAAGGTGTCTAACAAGAGCCATATCAATAAAATCGCCGAGCCACACAGAAGGAGATATAAGGAGAGGTGACCCAAAAGCTTGGTCAAAGAGGTCGGCTTTAAGGAGCGTCTTAAAGGAGGAGAGCGAGGCGGAGAGATTTAGGGAGGGAATTCCAGAGCTCGGGGCCCAGGCAGCTGAAGGCACGGCCGCCAATGGTGGAGCGATGGAAATTGGGGATGCTCAAGAGGCCAGAATTGGAGGAGCGCAGAGATCGCGGAAGGTTGTGAGGCTGGAGGAGGAGAATGGAGGGATGGAGGTATTTGGAATAAATTTTCATCCACATCGTGCAGTGCTGTGGTAAACCCCGAAAGGAATTGCATCTTGCTTTGTAAGGTGGAATTTGAATGGCAGCAGCAACTATAGAATAATGGAGATTTCTGACTAAGAAAAGAAGGAAAAGTGGTACCAAAGCCAAATTAATGCATGGAGCAAAATGTAATTGCAAATACAAAAAGGACCCTGAACAATAATTACCCTTTTTAAGAAATTTAACTTAACAGGCCAGGACACAGAACTTCCTTAGGCGCCTATTTAATGCTTTGTTTAACATACTCAAACCAGCCGCCAGTGAGTCTTTACACCGATTGCAGGGCTTTGTAGAATAAACTGGTTCACCTGTTCATCAGTAATTTACATTTATATAGAATCGCAGAATAGTGCAGCACAGGAGGAGGCCATTCGGCCCATCGAATCTGCGCCGGCTCTTTCGAAGAGCAATCCAGTTAGTCCCGCTCTCCCCATATCCCTGCAATTCATTCTCCTTCCAGTATTTATCCAATTCCCTTTTGAAGGCTACTATTGACTCTCTGTCCACTGCCCCATCAGGCAATGCGTTCCAAATCCTAACCACTCATTGTGTAAAAAAGTTTTCCCTCCGGTTCTTTTGCCAATCACCTTAAATCTGTGCCCTCTGGTTATCGACCCTTCAGCCATTGGAAAGTGTTTCTCTTTATTTACACTACCTTAATCCCTCATGATTTTAAACACCTATCCGGATCTCCTCTTGGCCTTCTCTGCTTCATGGAGAACAACCCCAGCTTCTCTAGTCTATCCCCGTAACTATATAGTGCCTTTAACGCACAAAAATGTCTGGAGGTGGTTCTGATGGTGTTTTGACTATAAATTGATGGCTGAAAATCCCTTTTTAATGAGAACTAAATTGCCTCCGCTCGTTTTATCTGAACAGTTTTGTCAAAGAAACACTAAACAACTCTCTTGACTCTCCTATCTTGGGAGGCGGGAGAGAGAATTGTCAAACGCTGGTCAAAGACGACAGTGGTCCTGCAAACAATTTTGTGATACGTTTGAAAGCCATTGTTCTGATTCACTAAATGTTGTACTGTCATAGTTTTATTTAGTGTCAACCGTGGCTCAGTGGGTAGCAGTCTGAGTCAAACAGAAGGTTATGTGTTCAAGTCCCATTCTTGGGCACAAAAATCTAAGCTGACACTCCCGGTGCAGTGCTGAGGGAGCACTGCACTGTCAGAGGTGCCGTCTTTCGAATGTGACATTAAACCGAGAGCCCTGTCGACTCACACAAATGGACGTCAAAGATCCCACGGCCACTCTTTCGAAGAGTTCTCCCCGGTGTCCTGGCCAATATTTATCCCTCAATCAACATCACTAAAACAGATGATCTGGTCATTATCACATTGCTGTTTGTGGGAGCTTGCTGTGCGCAAACTAGCTGCCGCGTTTCCTACATTACAATAGTGACTGCACTTCAAAAAGTACTTCATTGGCTGTAAAGCGCTTTGGAACTTCCTGAGGACGTGAAAGGCGCTATAGAAAAGTCCTTTTTAATTTGAGTGCTGGAGTAATGGAGTGACCCGACTGTGACATCACAATTTAAAGCATTTTTCAAAGCTCTTGAGCTAACTGAACAGGGAATATTTGACGGGAGAATTTTTAAGTTGCGTGGTCATTTTTATCATCATTAAACATAGCTAGAATGCCAGTTAGAGAGGCATGTTTTATTTCTGAACTCGTGCATTGCAGTTGTACAGTGTCACAAAACTCTAGATCCAACGGTTCTCCAGAAATGATGTCTATTGACTGCAGTTATGTTGGCTGTATGCGTAATAGTGTTGGTAATTTGCTATCAGTTCATCACACCACCATTCCAGACTCTCCTAATGAGTTGTAAGTGTGCAGCATGCTTTCCATACTAGAAATATCAAGATATTTGGCTGTTAAAAAGCACCCTGGGCTTTATAAATAGAGGCATAGCGTACAAAAGCAAGGATGTCCTGCTCAACCTTTTCCAAATCACTGGTTAGGCCCGAGGTGGAGTATATTACAGGAAACTCTTTTATCTGGCACTGACTGGACCGGCGTGGTGCCGGTTTATCGAAGTCCGGATTACAGAGAGGTATAGTAAAAGGTACGAGAGCCCCATACACGACCACAGATCCAGGTGTCCCTGTGGTGCAGGAACCCCGGCCACAGATCCAGGCGTCCCTGTTGCATAGCAACAGGTGCAGGAACCCCGGTTACGCGGCCACAGATCCAGGAACGGCCACTAATATGAAGTAAAACTTAACTGAACCTACTCCTGAATTTTGCCGGTTAACAGAGTGTGGTAAACCACTGCTAACTCTGTACAGGTCCGGGCATGTCTCCGCCCCTGGCTCCACCCCTAAGCCCGGGTATAAAGGTGACTCACCACCCTTCCCCCGGGAGCTCTTAGGATGGATCCACTAGCAGAGGCATGCTCCAGTTCTTAGTCAATAAAAGCCTACTTCGTATAAGTTCAACTTGTAGTCTTTGGTGTTGTTGATAGTGCATCACAGAGATTTCCGGTTATTGAGGTGCCAGTAAATCGAGAGTTTCCTGTATCCACTTCTGGGCACCACGTTTTAGGAAAGATGTCAAGGCCTTGGGAGAGGGTGAAGGGGAGATTTATTGGAATAGTACCAGGGATGAGGGATTTCATTTATGTGGAAAGACTGGAGAAGCTGGGATTGTTCTCCTTGAGGGAAGATTTAATAGAGGCGTTCAAAATTGAGGGGTTTTGATTGAGTAAATAAGGAGAAACTGTTTCCACTGGCAGGAGGGTCGGTAACCAGGGTCGGACAGACTTCAGATAATGGCAACAAAAAAAAGAGGGAAAATGTAGAATTTTTTTTTCTTTTACACAGCAAGTTATGATCTGGAATGCGCTGCCTGAAAGGGCGGTGGAAGCAAATTTAGTCGTGACTTTCAAAAGGAAGTTGGATAAAGACTAGAAAGGGTTTTTAAAAAAAAAAAATAAAAAAAAAAAATTGCAGGGCTATGGAGAAAGTGCAGGGTGCGTGCGACTAACTGGATATCTCTTTCAAAGAGCCGGCATAGGCACGATGGGCCGAATTACCACCAACTGTGCTGTACGATTCTATATTGGTGGCAAATAACTGAGGGAGGAATAAACCGTGACAAAATCAGTAGATTGTGCCGAGCAGCACAACATGGCAAATGTAACACCGCTGTTTAAGAAAGGAGGGAGAGACAAAACAGGGAACTACAGACCAGTTAGTCTGACATCAGCAGTAATAGGAAAAATGCCAGAATCTATTGTTAAGGACATGGTAACAGGGCATTTAGAAAATAATAGGACTGGGCAGAGTCGACAACAACAACCACCCTTTCATATATCTTTTAACGGACAGAAAACAGAGAGTAGGAATAAACGGGTCATTTTCGGGTTGGCAGGCTG
Source organism: Somniosus microcephalus (assembly GCF_052327205.1). Classification (NCBI taxonomy): domain Eukaryota; kingdom Metazoa; phylum Chordata; class Chondrichthyes; order Squaliformes; family Somniosidae; genus Somniosus; species Somniosus microcephalus. The sequence goes on from NC_140993.1 coordinate 12,859,622, forward strand.
TAACTAGTGGGGTACCACAAGGATCAGTGCTTGGGCCTCAGCTATTCACAATCTACATCAATGATTTGGATGAGGGGACCAAATGTAATATATCCAAGTTTGCTGATGATACAAAGCTAGGTGGGAATGTAAGTTGTGAGGAGGATGCAAGGAGGCTTCAAGAGGATATAGACAGGCTGTGAGTGGGCAAGAATATGGCAAATGGAATATAATGTGGAGAAATGTGAAGTTATCCACTTAGGTAGGAAAAATAGAAAAGCAGAGTATTTTTTAAATGGTGAGAGATTGGGAAATGTTGGTGTTCAGAGGGACCTGGGTGTCCTCGTACACGAATCACTGAAAGTTAACATGCAGGTACAGGAAGCAATTAGGAAAGCAAATGGTATGTTGGCCTTTATTACAAGAGGATTTGAGTATAAGAGTAAAGAAGTCTTACTGCAATTATATAGGGCTCTGGTGAGACCACACCTGGAGTATTGTGGACAGTTTTGGTCTCCTTACCTAAGGAAGGATATACTTGCCTTAGAGGGAGTGCAACGAAGGTTCACCAGACTGATTCCTGGGATGGGGGGATTGTCCTATGAGGAGAGAGAGAGTCGACTAGGCTTACATTCTCGAGTTTAGAAGAATGAGAAGTGATCTCATTGAAACATACAAAATTCTTACAGGACTTGACAGGGTAGATGCAGGGAGGATGTTTCCCCGTGGCTGGGGAGTCTAGAACCAGGGGTCACAGTCTCAGAATAAGGGGTCAGCCATTTAGGACTGAGATGAGGAGAAATTTCTTCACTCAGAGGGTGGTGAATCTTTGGAATTCTCTACCCCAGAGGGCTGTGGAGGCTCAGTCGTTGAGTATATTCAAGACAGAGATCGATAGCTTTTTGGAATCAAGGGATATGGGGATAGTGCAGGAAAGTGGAGATGAGGTAGAAGATCAGCCATGATCTTATTGAATGGCGGAGCAGGCTAGAGGGGCTAAATGGCCTATTCCTACTCCTGTTATGTTCTTGCAATAACTGAAGCATAGAAGCATAGAAAAATAGGAGCAGGAATAGGCCCTTTGAGCCTGCTCCACCATTCAATATGATCATGGCTGATCCTCTATCTCAATACCATGTTCCCGCTCTCTCCCCATACCCCTTGATGCCTTTTGTCTAAAAATCTATCTATCTCCTTCTTAAATATATTCAGTGACTGGGCCTCCACAGCCTTCTGTGGTAGAGAATTCCACAGGTTCACCACCCTCTGAGTGAAGAAATTTCTCCCTAGCTCAGTCCTAAATGTCCTACCTCGTATCCTGAGACTGTGACCCCTCGTTCTCGACACCCCCAGCCAGGGGAAACATCCTCCCTGCATCCCGTCTGTCTAGCTCTGTCAGAATTTTATACGTTTCAGTGAAATCCCCTCTCATTCTTCTAAACTCTAGTGAATACAGGCCTAGTCGACCCAATCTCTCCTCATACGACAGTCCTGCCATCCCAGGAATCAGTCTGGTGAACCTTCGCTGCACTCCCTCTATGGCAAGTATATCCTTTCTTTGGCAAGGAGACCAAAACTGCCCACGGTACTCCAGGTGTGGTCTCACCAAGGCCCTGTATAACTGTAGTAAGACATCCTTGCTCCTGTACTCAAATCCTCTTGCAATGAAGGCCAACATACCATTTGCCTTCCTAACTGCTTGCTCCACCTGCATGTTTGATAATGTTATGCACAGCATCAGGGGTGGAATAGCCTAATGTCTGGTTGATTTACTCTGAATCCCTTGATTGTGTTTTATCTTTGTAATCCACTCCATAATAATTGGTGGTGGTGAGGTTTTGGGCTTCAGGATTACTACACCATAACAGACACTACTGTTTGGATGCAAACTTGGCATCTCCCGGAATATTGGTTTGGTGTCATTAGAACTTGTAGGGAACTAGTTTTGGGATGTAGCGAGACTAAAAGACTTGCATTTCTACAGCGCCTTTCGTGAACTCTGGTCATCCAAAGCGCTTCACAGCCAATGAAGTACTTTTGAAGTGGAGTCACTGTTGTAATGTGGGAATCTCGGCAGCCAATTTGCGCACAGCAAGCTCCCACAAATAACGTTATGACCAGATAATCTGTTTTGGTGATGTTGATTGAGGGATAAATAGTGGCCAGGACACCTGGGAGAACTTCCCTGCTCTTCGAAATAGTGCCATGGGATCTTTCAAATCCACCTGAGGGAGAGTGCAGACGGAGCCTCGGTTTAACATCTCATCCGAAAGACGGCACCTCTGACAGTGCAGTGCTCCCTCAGTACTGCACTGCATTCAGTCTAGATTTTTGCACTCGAGTCTCTGGAGTGGGATTTTGAACCCACAACCTTCTGAGAGGGTGCTGCCTACTGAGCCACGGCTGACACTTCAGCCTTGTAGGCCCTTGTACTACCAGCTGTTTGTGATAATTCTTTCATTGTACACCTCAAATTACAAGTGTAGATTCCAAATGTAAGAATGTTGAACTCGCTACCACATGGGGTGGTTGAGGGTGCTCACATGGTTGCATTTAACGGGAAGCTAAATAAGTACGGGAGAAGTTCTGATATCCGGGACCGGCGTGTTGCCGATATATCAAAACTGTCGGACATGCAAAGTTAACGTTCTCCGTATTTGACAACAAACACTGTGTTTCTCAGCAACAGCTTGTAAACACTCGGTCCGTACCTTGGAAGCGTCTCTGAAGCTGTTGCTAAGCTACAAAGACGCTTTCCAGAGCCTGCCTGTTAAAAGAATGCTAGGAGAAGAAAAAAAACGTAACCAAAACAGCGGCTGATTTCTGCCGTTAGAGCGAGGTTTCCGGCCATACAACCTCCGGATAAACCAAAGCTTCCTGTGCATGAGGGAGAAAGGAATAGGATGATCTGTTGATGGGGTGAGATGAAGAGGGGTGGGAAGAGGCTCGTGTGGAGCATAAACACCGGCACGGACCAGTTGGGCTGAATGGCCTACATAAGTATCTAAGAACTAGGAGCAGGAGTAGGTTATATGGCCTGTCAAGCCTTTCAATAAGATCATGGCTGATCTTCGAACTCAACTCCACTTTCCTGCCCAATCCCCGTATCCCTTGATTTCCCTAGAGTCCAAAAATCAATCTCTCTCAGCCTTGAACATACTCAATGACTCCGCATCCACAGCCCTTTTGAGGCAGAGAATTCCAAAGATTCACCCCACTGAGTGAAACTGGCCGACCCCTTATCCTGAGACTGTGACCCCTAGTTCTAGCCTCTCCAGCCAGGGGAAACATCCTCTCAGCATCTACCTTGTCAGCCCCCTCAAAATCTTCTACGTTTCAATGAGATCACCTCTCATTCTTCTAAACTCCAGAAAGTGTCGGCTCAATCTCTCCTCCATCGGACAACCCTGTCATACCAGGAAACAATATCGAAATGGCCTGCTCCTGTGCTATAAAATGTGATGTAATTCTGTGTATATTTCTACTGTAATGGAAAAATGTAACTCCTGCATCTGAGTTACACTTCAAATTCCACTCATTAAAAGGAGTAACAAATGACCCAACTTCCTACAGTCCTCATGAAAACCAGTCACCAGTTCTGCATCATTTGAGGCTAATGCACGTTTTGGGCTACAGAGCACATAAGAACATAAGAAATAGGAGCAGGAATAGGCCATTCGGCCCCTCGAGCCTGCTCCGCCATTCAATAAGATCATGGCTGATCTGATCTTTGACCTCAACTCCACTTTCCTGCCCGCTCCCCATAACCCTTGACTCCCCTGCAGCTCAAATATCTGTATCTCCAGCTTGAATATAGTCAATAACCCAGCCTCCACTGTAAACTGGATTTTTTTTCTCTTTTCCCCCACCCCCCAACTCCTCTGCAGATATGGTTGTGTTGAAGTGTTTTGCAAAGGGAATGTGCAGCAATTGCTGCTGCTGAGGTACTGTATTAAACCACTGAGGGGTGCCACAGTATACAGGGATGCTGATAAAATGTAGTCTTCCCTTTTCTACAACACTGCATGAGTGGAACAGTAGGGGGCCGCTTGGGCATCTTTCGAGAACAGATTCTAAAGGTTTGTTTCGAAAGCTGAAGGGGGAAGATGAGAATTGTTTTCGCTCGGCGCGTTGTTGTGATCGGGAATGCGCTGCCTGAAAGGGTGGTGGAAGCAGATTCGATGGTAACTTTCAAAAGGGAATTTGGATAAATACTTAAAGGAAAAATTTGCAGGGCCCTGGGGAAAGGGCAGGGGGGGAGTGGGACTAATTGGAGAGCTCTTTCAAAGAGCCGGCACAGGCACGACGGGCCGAACGGCCTCCTCCTGTGCTGTATCATTCTACGTTTCTGAAAGGCTTTGTAGCCTTCTGTTCTTGATTTACTTTCGAGGTAAAAATATGGCATTGCTGAAAAGTCTGAAACATTTACATCTCAATGATTTGCTGATTTCCATTTTAACAACATGTAAAGGGGAACTCCGCAGATGGACTGTCTCGGATTATAACTTGATTTATGACCTAACCGGTTCCATACTACAGCACATTGAGCACCAACACATGCGGTGACGCTGGCCATAGAATAAACTAATAGATCTCCATGGTGTTCACTAAGATTTACGAGGATGTTGCCAGGACTGGAGCATTCCAGCTATGAGGAAAGATTGGATAGGCTGGGGTTGTTTTCTTTGGAAGAGAGGAGGCTGAGGGGAGACTTAATTGAGGTGTATAAAATGATGAGGGGCCTAAATAGAGTGGATAGGAAGGACCTATTTCCCTTAGCAGAGAGGTCAATAAACACGGGGCATAAATTTGAAGTAATTGGTAGAAGGATTAGAGGGAAGTTGAAGAGAAACTTTTTTTCACCGAGGTTGGTGAGGGTCTGGAACTCACTGCCTGAAAGGGTGGTAGAGGCAGAAATCATCATCACATTTAAAAAGTACTTGGATATACACTTGAAGTGCCGTAACCGACAGGGCTACGGACCAAGAGCTGGAAAGTGGGATTAGGCTGGCTAGCTCTTTTTTTGGCCGGCATGGGCCGAATGGTCGTCTGTGCTGTATATTTCTGCTTCTATGATTCTATTACTCACAAGTGAGATCTGTATAAGAACAGGGGAGTTGGGCAAAGTCATATTCCCAGGGCCACTGACTCAGTTTTGGGGTTGTCCTGGTATGTGGACCATTGGAACAAGGGTAGGCCATTCAGCCCTCAAGCCTGTTCCGCCACTTTCTGAAGCAAGTCTGTCTACAGCTGTAGTGTTGTTCAGTTAGTGTCCAAAATGTTTAATAGGTGGAGGTTATCTTTATTGCCGTACCAGTCAACCTCTGGTTGGGTGCTGGGGAAAGAAGTGTTATCTTAGCAGACCACGCTTGCCTGTCTGTCTAAGTATTGTGTACATTAGATGGTGTAATGCAACTAGATGTCAGCTGTGGCTCAGTGGGCAGCACCTTCGCCTCGGAGTCAGAAGGTTGTGGGTTCAAGTCCCACTCCAGAGACTTGAGCACAAAAATCTAGGCTGACACTGCGCTGCTGTTGGAGTTGCCGTCTTTCGGATGAGACGTTAAACTGAGACCCTGTCTGCCCCCTCAGGTGGACGTAAAAGATCCCAAGGCACTGTTTTCAAGAGCAGGTGTCTTGGCCAATATGTAGCCCTCAACCAGTATCACTGAAACAGATGATCTGATCATCATCACATTGCTGTTTGTGGGACCTTGCTGTGCGCAAATTGGCTGTAAAGTGCTTTGGGACGTCCTGAGATCATGAAAAGAGCTATATAAATGCAAGTCTTTTCTTTTAAGCCACCCCAAAGTACAGATTTGGCCTGATAGATTTTTTAAATTATGTGTGGGTTGGATAGGATAGACGTGAGGAGAATGTTTTTACTTGTGGGAGAATCCAAAACTAGGGGCCATAAATACAAGATAATTGCTCATTAATCCAATAGGGAAATGAGCAATTCCTTTGCTCGGAGAGTGGTTAGAGTGTGGAACGTGCTACCACAGGAAGTGGTTGAGGGGAATAGCATAGCTGCATTCAAAAGGAAACTAGTACATGAGAGAAAAGGGAATAGGAAGATATGCTGAAAGGCTGAGATGAGGGAGATGGAATGGGAGGAGGCTCGTGTGGAGCATTAATGCCAGCACAGAATAGTTGGGCCGAATGGCCTGTTTCTGTGTTGTATATTCTACCTAATTCTGTGTTTTGCGTCACAAATGGGACCAACTGTTGAGCTTGAAGTCGTTCTGCTTTCTTCTATGTGCATGGTAAATAATGGCCTTCTCCTGACGCTGTTAAATAGCTGTTTTAATTCTCCAGGGATGAGGATGACATCAATGATGTGGCCTCGATGGCCGGGGTAAACATCAACGAAGAGAATGCACGCATCCTTGCAACAAACTCCGAGTTGGTGGGCGCTATAATCCGGTCCTGTAAAGACGAAGCATTCCTCTCCTCTGTATCCCTGCAGAAAAAAACTTTAGAAATAGGTAGGTGTCAGAGCCCCAGCACACACAGCTCAATTTTTTAAAGGTATAGCGGGTAAAATTCAACTTCTGGAGCACAGAAACGGGCAGTATCTGACCGGACGCCCATTATAGAACTGACTTCAATGGAAATGTGATGGGGTGTTCTGCCGCATGCCTTTGTTACCTCCAGACTCGACTATTCCAACGTTCTCCTGCCCGGCCTCTCTCCTTGCACCCCCTGTAAACTTCAGCTCATCCAAAACTCTGCTGCCCGCATCCGAACTCGCACCAAGTCTCGCTCACCCATCACCCCTGTGCTCGCTTGGCTCCTGGTCCAGCAACACCTCAATTTTAAAATTCTCATCCTTGTTTTTAAATCCCTCCATGGCCTCGCCCCTCCCTATCTCTGTAACCTGCTGCAACCCTCGAAGAACGTTGCACTCTTCCAATTCTGACCTTGCAGGACAAGTGCACTGATATTGTTGGTAAACGTACGTTACAGCGGATGTGATTTCTCTGGTAGTCTGGACTTCTCCAAGTGGCATGTTGGGGATACTTTTCATCCCTCTTCCTCTCACCCTATCAGCATATCCTTCTATTCCTTTATCCCTCATGCTTGTCTAACTTCCCCTTCAATGTCTCTGCTATTCGCCTCAACCACTCCCTGTGGTAGCGAGTTCCATGTTCTCACCATGCTCTGGGTAAAGAATGTTTCTCCTGAATTCCCTGTTGGATCTATTAATGACTGTCTTGTATTTACGGCCCCTAGTTCTGCTCTTGCCCGTGAGTTGAAACATCTTCTCTACATCAACCCTATCAAACCCTTTCATAATCTTGAAGACCTCGATCAGGTCTCCCCTCAGCCTTCTCAATTCTAGAGAAAAGAGCCCCAGCCTGTTCAATCTTTCCTGATAAGTATAACCCCTCAGTTCTGGCATTCTAGTAAATCCTTTTTGCACCTCTCCAGTGCCTCTATACGCTTTTTATGAACTGCACTCTTTATACACAGTGCATATAAATATCTATTCTCCGACGGTTTTGATTAACAGGACGATGAATATAGAATTGTTTTTGCGCGTTCTTGGGTTAGTGCAGCTGTAAGGGCTGCAGTGGAAGGCCCTTTAGCCTATGGTAAAGGCCCCGATAATACGTAGAATGGGCTATTATTGTACTTTTTTCCGCTTCCTCTCATACTAAGCCTATGGGTGTGACTGTGGAATCTCCCAGCTGCCTTTTTAAGCCTGGAGTGAATGCATAGTTAGAACGTGGATAGTGGCCCCTGTAACTGGAGTTAATTCCAACTGAATTCTGCCCAGGTAATTTTTTAATAAAATCCTGCCCCTTTTTAATGCACGATTGCTTTTAATCATTTAATTCTGTTGCAGTTTTTGTTTCGTTAACCACTCAATGAAAAAGAGTTGCTCGGTTGGTTTGTCTCTCACCTTTTTAAATTGCCAGGAACTTCAGGTTATGTAAAAACGAGGCATTTTAAATTTGACTCAAAACTGAATTTGATTCCATTTCCGGTCAAATTTTTAATTAAAAAAAACACTAACGTTGACCTGGGAGTCTTCTCTTCTTAGGCAGTCCCTCGGAGCCGAGGATGACTTGCTTCCCCATTAAAAATGAGTTCTCAGGTGACTGATGAGTCCAATACGGGACCTACAGTCTTTGTCACAGGTGGGGCAGACGGTGGTTGAAGGGGCGGGTGGGTGGGGTGCTTGCGCTACCTGCGCTTGGCTTCCGCTTGCTCCCGGCGAAGAGACTCGAGGTGTTCGGCGCCTTCCCGGATGCTTCTCCTCCACTTTGTGCGGTCTTGGACCAGGGATTACCAGGTGTCGGTGGGGATGTTGCACTTTTTCAAGGAGGCTTTGAGGGTGTCCTTGAAGCGTTTTCTCTGCCCACCTGGGGCTCTCTTGTCGTGTCGGAGCTCCGAGTAGAGCGCTTGTTTTGGGAGTCTCGTATCGGGCATGCGGACAATGTGACCCGTCCATTGGAGCTGATCGAGCGTGGTCAAAGCTTCGATGCTGGGGATGTTGGCCTGAGCGAGAACACAGACGTTGGTGCGCTGATCCTGCCAATGGACCTGCAGGATCTTGCGCAGGCAGCGTTGGTGGTACCTCTCCAGTGCTTTGAGGTGTCTGCTGTACATGGTCCATGTCTCTGAGGCATACAGCAGGGCGGGTATCAGTAAATTAAATAACTCTGACCTGGGAGTATATTAAATAACTCTGACCTGGGAGTATATTAAATAACTCTGACCTGGGAGTATATTAAATAACTCTGACCTGGGAGTATATTAAATAACTCTGACCTGGGAGTATATTAAATAACTCTGACCTGGGAGTATATTAAATAACTCTGACCTGGGAGTATATTAAATAACTCTGACCTGGGAGTATATTAAATAACTCTGACCTGGGAGTATATTAAATAACTCTGACCTGGGAGTATATTAAATAACTCTGACCTGGGAGTATATTAAATAACTCTGACCTGGGAGTATATTAAATAACTCTGACCTGGGAGTATATTTAACTTAAGACCGAATGTTCCCTGTGAGCTGCGCTTTGTTATGCTCGGTCCCTTTAAACTTCTGCGCCTGGACCAGTTGGGCCAGATGGCCTGTTTGTGCTCTAAATTCAACGCAGCACGCATTTTGGCCGTGGCCCTCCCTGCATCCCATAATTACACCTCCATGATTAATCTGCTAACTGCACGCATAGTGGTATTTGCAATGTGAAAGCCAGCGAGCAGCCTGCGCAATATCTTTCGCCATTACTGCGCGATAGAGGGAACATTAGTAAGACTGCGCAAACTGTTTGTGTTTTTTTTAAGTTTTATGGTTGGCTTTAACAGAGAGGTGACTGAATATGGAAGTCTGATTTCTTCTGGTATGTTTTGTGGCTTTCTTCTCGACTGTAGCTTGATCTCGCTTTTTCCCTGAGCAAGTTTTTGAAGCCTGTGGAAAACAGCAAACGCCCAAGGTCCTGATTTAACGAGTTGTTTTTTTTTTTGTCTTTCTCTTTTCCCCCCCACCTTCTATTCTGCTGGTGTTTCGTTTGGCCAACTGTTCACGGTTTCAGACTGCTTTTCAAGTAATAGCTTAACTGTATAACAGCAACAAGGAAGGAAAGTGAACTCTGGAATCTATGTAGGCATCAGGTTTTTGTATATCCTGAAACCTGATTTGAAATGGTTATTTGAGTAACCCTTCCAGTGGAAATTGATGCCGCTTTCAAACATTTTTTTAATTGTAAATGGCATTCCACTACCTCCCTCGTGGTGTGTCCTTCTGTTTTCATAAGCCCTCAAGCGCAAACGATTGGCCCAGGAGAGTTGTGAACATCCCCAAAGGCTCGGTCTCTCTCTGCGTCTCTCTGTCTGTCTCTCTCTCTCTGTCTGTCTGTCTGTCTCTCTCTCTCTCTGTCTGACTCTCTCTCTCTCTCTCTCTCTCTCTGTGTCTGTCTCTCTCTCTCTGTCTGTCTCCCAAACACACAAGATAGGAGCAGGAGTAGGCCATTCAGCCCCTCGAGCCTGCTCTGCCATTCAGTGAGATCCTGGCTGATCATCCAAATTCAGTACCCTGTCCCTGCTTTCTCCCCATATCCCTTGATCCCTTTAGCCTTAAGAAATATATCCAACTCCTTCTTGAATATATTTAATGAATTGGCCTCAACTGCCTTGTGTGGCAGAGAATTCCACAGGTTCACCACTCTCTGGGTGAAGAAATTCCTCCTCATCTCAGTCCTAAATGGCTTACCCCTTATCCTTCGACTGTGACCCCTGGTTCTGGACTCCCCGGCCATCGGAAACATCCTTCCTGCATCTAGTCTGTCCAGGCCTGACCGAATGTTATAGGTTTCAATGAGATCCTCTCTCAATCTTCTAAACTTCAGTGAGTATAAGCCCAATCGACACAATCTCTCCTCATACGTCATTCCTGCCATCCCAGGTATCAGCCTGGTGAATCTTCGCTACACTCCCTCCACGGCAAGAACATCCTTCCTCAGATAAGGCGACCAAAACTGCACACAATACTCAAGGTGTGGTCTCACCAAGGCCCTGCACAACTGCAGCAAGACATCCCTGTTCCTGTACTCGAACCCTCTCGCTACGAAGGCCAACATACCATTTGCCACCTTAACCGCCTGCTGCACCTGCATGCTTACCTTCAGCGACTGGTGCACAAGGACACCCAGGTCTCTTTGCACTTCCCCTTCTCCCAATCTATTGCTCTTTGCACTGAGTCCTGATGCAGCCAGTTGACCTACCCACCCCTGTGCCGCCAATCGCCTACCTGCTCCATTCTGCCGATCACTCCCTCAGACCAGGGTGTGGAGATGAGGGCTTTACATATTAATTTGTCTTCTGGCTATTGGGAAGCCTCTTTATACATATTTATTATTCTGCCTGCAGGAATTGGGGAAGGGAATCAAAGCCTCCTCCTGCCCCCACCCCCTCCCTTCATCTTTTTCCCCCTCCATTCCTCACTCTCCATTTTTCCCTCCTGCGTTTCCTCTCTCCTTGCAATGTACCAGGAATCTCTTGGAACAGAAAACACCAGAGTCTGAATGTCTGCAGCCTCTTGATTGATCTTGTCAATCAAACTTCAAAAAGAAATCAAAGCGAGGATTTTGGCCCAATTGAACGAGGAACTATTTTTATTTGTTCATGGGATGTGGGCGTCACTGGCAAGGCCGGCATTTATTGCCCATCCCTAATTGCCCTTGAGAAGGTGGTGGTGAGCTGCCGCCTTGAACCGCTGCAGTCCGTGTGGTGAAGGTACTCCCACAGTGCTGTTAGGGAGGGAGTTCCAGGATTTTGACCCAGCGACGATGAAGGAACGGCCAATATGCTTCCAAGTCAGGCTGGTGTGAGAGTTGGAGGGCAACTTGGAGGTGGTGGTGTTCCCATGCACCTGCTGCCCTTGACCACCTGGGTGGTAGAGGTCGTAGGTTTGGGAGGTGCTGGTGAAGAACTCAATGAGTTTAGTTAACTAGCAATTAGACTTGTTGTCTTAAAGGTGGTTCTTGGAACTTTTAAGCTTCTTAGCAGCAGGATAATGCATTATGCATCACATGGTGTAACATTCCTGTCCTTGTAGTACATTGAATGATTTATGAGCAGCACCAGGGGACATTCACGAGCATTTATATATCACTGCAGTGATATTTTTAATGTGCCTGTGGTTCCTTATTTCACATGGTTTGTCTGTTTCTCATTGGTTATCCTACCTGCATACGTCACCAATCCATACTGCATAGAATTAGGTAAAATTGTACAGTACAGAAACTGACCATTCGGCCCAACTGGTCCGTGCCGGTGTTTATGCTCCACACGAGCTTCCTCCCAACCTACTTTCATCTCACCCCATCAACACATACTTCAATTCCTTTCTCCCTCATGTACTTATCTAACTTCCCCTTTAAATGCATCTGTACTAATTTGCCTCAACCACTCCCTGTGGCAGCGAGTTCCACATTCTTGCAGGTGGATACTTCACTGGATATGCTCAATGCGGCAGCGGCGGGAACTCGAGCAGCGGCAGTATAAAAAGGTAAGCCCGAGCGTGGGTAGGCCTCAATGCAGCAGCGGCGGGAACTCGAGCAGCGGCAGTATAAAAAGGTAAGCCCGAGCGTGGGTAGGCCTCAGTGCGGCAGCGGCGGGAACTCGAGCAGCGGCAGTATAAAAAGGTAAGCCCGAGCGTGGGTAGGCCTCAGAGCGGCAGCGGCGGGAACTCGAGCAGCGGCAGTATAAAAGGTAAGCCCGAGCGTGGGGAGGCCTCAGAGCGGCGGCGGGAATTCGAGCGGCAGCGACCTATAAAAGGTAAGCCTGAGGCGCGGGTAGGTTTACCAATCTCAGAGGGAGAGAAGTAAAAAGTAATCGAGGTGTGACGTCACCACAAAGCAGGTAAGTGATTGGTTGGGAGTATTTCTCTTTTTTTAAACTTAAACTTTGTGTGGGTTATAGTTTTTAAGGTCTCTGTGGTGTAGCGGGACAGTTTGTAAACCAGGGCCCTTAAATATATCACTTAAAAATAATAAAAATTAATTAAATAGAATGGCAGAGCAGGTGATGTTACTGCTGCAATATGTGGGAGCTGGTGGACACCATTGATGCTCACGGTGATCACATTTGCAGTAAGTGTTGGCTGCTCGAGGAACTCCAGCTCCGTGTTGATGAGCTGGAGTCCGAGCTTCAAACACTGCGTCACATCAGGGAGGGGGAGAGTTACCTGGACTCTGTTCCAGGAAGTAGTCACACCAATTAGATTAACTAATTCAGATGTAGTCCGTGGTCAGGGACAGGAGGGTGTGACTATGAGTGAGGCAGGTACGGGGATCCAGGAGGTAGTGTTGGAGGAGCCGCAGCCCTTGCTCTTGTCCAACAGGTTCGAGGCTCTTACTCCCTGTGAGGACAGGAGCAGGGACTGCAGGGAGGATGAGCAACCTGGCCACAGCACCGTGGAACAAGGGGCCATTCAAGTGGGGGGAGTAAAAAGAAATGTTGTAGTGGTAGGGGATAGTATCATTAGGGGGATAGATAGGGTTCTTTGCAGCCGAGAGCGAGAGTCCCGAAGGCTGTGTTGCCTGCCCGGTGCCAGGGTTAAGGACATCTCCTCTGGGCTGGAGAGAAACTTGGAGTGGGAGGGGGAGGATCCAGTTGTCGTGGTCCATGTCTGTACCAACGACATAGATAGGACAAGGAAAGAGGCTCTGCTGAGGGAGTTTGAGCAGCTAGGGGCCAAATTAAAAAACAGAACCACTAGCGTAATAATCTCTTGATTACTACCTGAGCCACGAGCAAATTTGGCTAGGGTAAATAAAATCAGCGTTAAATGCGTGGCTCAAAGACTGGTGTGGGAGAAATGGGTTTTGCTTCTTAGGACACTGGCACCAGTATTGGGACAAGAGAGAGCTGTTATAAGAACATAACATAAGAAATAGGAGCAGGAGTAGGCCAATCGGCCCCTCGAGCCTGCTCCGCCATTCAATAAGATCATGGCTGACCTGATCCTAACCGCCAATCCACTATCACAGAACCATCTCCTGAATCTAACAGAATTAGACACACGAAATAGGAGCAGGATCAGGCTACACGGCCCCTGGGCCCGCTCCGCTACCCACAGGGCCATGACCGATCCGAACCTAGACTCGTGTCCAAATTCCTGCCTGTTCCCCCGTAACCCTTAATTCCCTTTACTTCTAGGAAACTGTCTATTTCTGTTTTAAATTTATGTAATGATGTAGCTTCTACAGCTTTTTGGGGCAGCATATTCCATGGACCTACCACCCTCTGAGTGAAGTAGTTCCTCCTCATCTCAGTTTTGAAAGAGCAGCCCCTTATTCTAAGACTATGCCCCCTAGTTCTAGTTTCACCCATCATCGGGAACGTCTTCCCCGCATCCACCCGATCCAACCCCTTCACAATCTTATGTTTCAATAAGATCGCTTCTCATTCTTCTGAACTCCAATGAATAGAGTCCCAATCTACTCAACCTCTCCTCATATGTCCATCCCCTCATCCCTGGGATTAACCGAGTGAACCTTCTTTGTACTGACTCGAGAGCAAGTATGTCTTTTCTTAAGTATGGACACCAAAACTGTATGCAGTATTCCAGGTGCGGTCTCACCAATACCTTGTACAACTGAAGCAATACCTCCCTATTTTTATATTCTATCCCCCTAGCAATGAAAGCCAACATTCCATTGGCCTTCTTAATCACTTGCTGAACCTGCATACTAACCTTTTGAGTTTCATGCACCAGGACCCTCAGATCCCTTTGTACTTCAGTACTTTCCAGTTTCTTGCCATTAAGATAATAACTTGCTCTACGATTTTTCCTGCCAAAGTGCATAACCTCACACTTTCCAGTATTGTATTCCATCTGCCAAATCTCTGCCCACTTACTTAGCCTGTCTATGTCCCCTTGCAGGTTTTTTATGTCCTCCTCACTCACTACTTTCCCTCCCATCTTAGTATCATCTGCAAACTTTGATATGTTACACTCGGTCCCCTCCTCCAAATCGTTAATATAGATTGTAAAGAGTTGGGGACCCAGCACTGACCCCTGCGGAACACCACTAGTTACTGATTGCCAGTCTGAGAATGAACCATTTATCCCAACTCTCTGCCTTCTGTTAGATAGCCAATCGTCTATCCATGCCAGAATATTACCCCCAATCCCGTGATTTTTTATCTTAAGCAATAATCTTTTGTGTTCCGTTGGGACGGACTTCACTTGGCCAGTGCTGGGACAAGAATCCTGGTGAATCGAATAACTAGGGCTGTAGAGAGGGCTTTAAACTAATTAGTTGGGGGGAGGTTTCAAGAGAGCAAAAAATAAAAATGTCAGCGGAGAAGGCAATGGAGCAAGGTAGCAGTGGGGGAATTAAAAACTAGAGCGTGTCAGGCAGGGACAGAATGGATAAAGGAAAAGGGGGTAAAAGCAGGAATAAATTGTCACAAAACATAGTTAAAAGTTCTTTATCTGAATGCACGCAGCATTTGTAACAAAATAGACGAGTTGACGGTACAAATAACTACACACGGGTATGATCTGGTGGCCATTACAGAAACATGGCTGCAAGGTGACCATGACTGGGAACTAAACATCCAGGGGTATTTGACAATTAGGAAGGACAGACAGGAAGGAAAGGGAGGTGGGGTGGCTATGTTAATAAAGGATGGAATCACTGCAATCGTGAGAAATGATATTGGGTCAAAGGACCAGGATAGTGAAACAGTTTGGGTGGAGATAAGGAATAATAAGGGGAAAAAGTCACTAGTGGGCACAGTCTATAGGCCTCCTAACAGTTGCAACTCTGTTGGTCGGAGTATAAATTAGGAAATAGTTGGGGCTTGTAATAAGGGAACAGCTATAATCATGGGGGATTTTAACTTTCATATTGACTGGACAAATCAAATTGGGCATGGCAGCCTTGAGGAAGAGTTTATAGAGTGTGTTAGGGGCGGGTTCCTTGAGCAGTATGTTGCTGAACCAACCAGGGGCCAGGCAATCTTAGATCTGGTCCTGTGTAATGAGACAGGATTAATAAAAAATGTCCTAGTAAAGGATCCCCTTGGAATGAGTGACCATAACATGGTTGAATTCCAAAATCAGTTGGAGGGTGAGAGAGTTGGATCTCAAACCAGCGTACTAAGCTTAAATAAAGGAGACTATGAAGGTATGAGAGTAGAATTGACTAAAGTGGACTGGGAAAACAGATTAAAGTGTAAGACGGTACAAGAGCAGTGGTGTACATTCAAGGAGATATTTCAGAACTTTGAAGAAAAATATATTCCACTGAGGAAAAAGGGGCGTAAAAGAAAAGACCGCTATCCATGGCTAAGTAAAGTAATAAAGGATAGTATCCGACTGAAAACAAGGGCATATAACGTAGCCAAATCTAGTGGGAGGATAGAAGATTGGGAAGCATTTAAAAGCCAGCAAAGAATAACTAAAAGATTAATTAAGAAAGGGAAGATAGATTATGAAAGTAAACTAGCAAAAAATATAAAAACAGATAGCAAGAGTTTCTAGTTGTATAAAAAGAAAAAGGGTGGCTAAAGTGAATGTTGGTCCCTTAGAGGACGAGACCGGGAAATTAGTGGTGGAGAACATGGAGATGGCAAAAACGCTGAACAAATATTTTGTGGCAACCTTTACAGTAGAGGACACAAAAAATATCCCAACACTGGACAAACGGGGCTATAGGGGGGGAGGAGCTAAACACGATTAAAATCACTAAGGAGTCAGTACTCGGTAAGATAATGGGACTAAAGGCGGATGAACCTGATGGCTTACAT
This sequence comes from Somniosus microcephalus, assembly GCF_052327205.1. NCBI lineage: Eukaryota > Metazoa > Chordata > Chondrichthyes > Squaliformes > Somniosidae > Somniosus > Somniosus microcephalus. The sequence goes on from NC_140993.1 coordinate 12,875,878, forward strand.
CCTAGGGTCTTGTGAGAAGTAGCGGTAGGGATTGTGGATGCATCAGTGGTAATTTTCCAAAACTCCCTGGATTCAGGAAAGGTCCCAGCAGATTGGAAAACTGCTAATGTAACGCCCTTATTTAAAAAGGGAAGTAGACAAAAGGCTGGAAACTATAGCGATAGCAAAATAATGCGGATGTTGGAAATCCGAAATAACAACAAAATGCTGGGAAAACTCGGCAGGTCAGGCAACATCCGTGGACAGAAATTTGAGTTGACGTTTCGGGTCGAACCCTTCTTCAAAACTGGAAAGAAAAGATAGATCGGAGGCAGGGCTGCGATCGGATAAAAGAAACAAAAGAAGTAAAAAAGAGACAATAAAAGGTGTTAGAAGCTAGACGAGATGGTAATAGGCTGAGATTGGGTGTAAAGTGTACTGGCAGGGCAAGGGATAGCTGCCAGGTGTGAGAGCGAAACAAAAGGAAAGGTGGGGGGGGGGGGGAAGGAGTGGAAAAATTACAAGAAAAAATGAAATAGGGGCCGAGGTTATGATCTGAAATTGTTGAACTCGATATTGAGTCTGGAAGGCTGCAGAGTGCCTAATCGGAAGATGAGGTGCTGTTCCTCGAGTTTACGTTGAGCTTCCGTGGAACAGTACAAGAGGCCAAGGACGGTGAGGTCAGAGTGGGAATGGAGCGTTGAATTAAAATGACAGGTGACCGGAAGCTCGGTCACCCTTACGGACTGAACGGAGGTGTTCCGCAAAGCGGTCACCCAATCTGCGTTTGGTCTCCCCAATGTAGAGGATCTTTCAGCATTCCGCAGGGACCGCTCCCTCCGAGACACCCTAGTCCACTCCTCTATCACCCCAAACAGCCCTTCCCCTTCGCCTGGCACCTTCCCGTGCAAGCGGAGGAGATGTAACACCTGCCCCTATACCTCCCCCCCCCCCCCCCCCCCCCCCCCCTTCCCACTGTCCAGGGCCCCAAACACCCCTTCCATGTGAAACAGCGATTTATTTGTACTTCTCGCAATCTAGTATACTGTATTCGCTGCTCACGATGCGGTCTCCTCGACATGCCCAGTTTGCATCTTTTCAGATTGGTTATTTCTGCACCCTGTCATGCATCAACAAAAAAGACACCGGTGCAATCACCAGTTTCCTGAACACCTTCAGTTTCTGCAGCCAGCGAAGCAGAGAGGAGTGTCAAACTCTCAGCTGCTGGCTGGAACATAGGAATAGGAGGGGGCTAATCAACCCTTCGTGCCTGTTCTGCCATTCAGCCAGATCATGGCTGATCTGGACCCTAATGTCTTTTGGATGTGACGTTCAACCGAGGCCCCGTCTGCTCTCTCAGGTGGACGTAAAAGATCCCACGGCCACTATTTTGAAGAGGAGCAGTGGAGTTATCCCCAGTGTCCTGGGCCAATATTTATCCCTCAATCACTAAAACAGATGATCTGGTCATTATCACATTGCTGTCTGTGGGAGCTTGCTGTGCGCAAACTGCTGCGTTTCCTACATTACAACAGTGACTACACTTGAAAAAGTACTTCATTGGCTGTAAAGCGTTTTGGGACAACCTGAGGTTGTGAAAGGCGCTATAGAAATGCATCTCTCCCCCTCTCTCTCTTCTCCCCCCCCCCCCCCCCCCCCACCTCTCTCGTTTCATATCCCTTAATACCCTGGAATATAGAAGATTGAGGTGATTTAGGATTTTGAAAGGAATTGCGGGAATAGTTAGAGAAACTTTTCCACTGGTGGGGGAGTCGAGGACAAGGGGGCATGACCTTAACATCAGAGCCAGGCCATTCAGGAGAGAAGTTGGGAAACACTTCAACAACTTCAGTCTGTACAAGTGTGGAGCACTCTCCCACAAAAAGCAGCAGATGTTAGCTCCAATTAATTTTAAATCTGAGCGATCGTTTTCTGCTAGCGAAGGGTACGAAGGGATATGGAGTTAAGATACATATCAGCTTGTTATCTCATGGAATGGTGGAAAAGGCTCCAGGTGCTTTTTAGGGGAGGGCGTTCCAGATTTTAACGACCTTTTGTGTGGAGTGCTTCCTGATTTCGCCCCCTTAAGAGCCTAGCTCTAATTTTAAGGTTGTGGCCCCTTGGTCTGGAGTCCCCCCCACCAATGGAAACTGTTTCACCTCCTTTACCGCTGTATGAATCCCTCCCCTCCCTCCCCCTCCCTCCCCCCCTCCCTCCCTCCCCCTCCCTCCCTCCAAGTATCACACCAATTTTCTCATATCATCTTTGCTTTCCTCCTTCTGCACCGGACGACTTCTCATCCTCGCGGACTTCAGCTGCTCTTGTTCTCTCTCCTGAGTTCTCTCCCTCCATATAAACTCTCCTAAACGCAGCCCCCTCGATGTTGTCGTCTCACGTGGCCTCGCTACCCCACCTTCACTATCACTGATAAGGCAATCTCTGATCATTTCCTTATCACTCTCTCTCTATATTCCCTTTCCCCCTCGCAACCCCACTTCTTTCTACTACTGGAATTTTTTGAGGATGTAACTGGTAGAATGGATAAGGGAGAACCAGTGGATGTGGTGTATTTGGACTTTCAGAAGGCTTTCGATCAGGTCCTGCGTAAGAGATTAGCTAAAGCACATGGGATTGGGGGCAAGGTATTGACTTGGATAGAGAACTGGTTGGCAAACAGGAAGCAAAGAGTTGGAATAAACGGGTCTTTTTCCGAGTGGCAGGCAGTGACTGGTGGGGTACCGCAGGGATCGGTCCTAGGACCCCAGCTATTCACTATATATAAATGATCTAGACAAGGGAACTAGATGTAATATCTCCAAGTTTGCAGACGCCACAAAGCTGGGTGGGCGTGTGCGCTGTGAGGAGGATGCAGAGAAACTCCAGTATGATTTGGACAGGTTGGGTGATTGGGCAAATGCTGTATAATGTGGATAAATGCGAGGTTATCCACTTCGGTGCCAAAAACAAGAAGGCAGATTATTATCTGAACAGCAATAGATTGGGAAAAGGGGAAGTGCAACGAGACCTCGGTGTCCTTGTGCACTAGTCGCTGAAGGTAAGCATGCAGGTGCAGCAGGCGGTTAAGAAGGCAAATGGTATGTTGGCCTTCATAGCGAGAGGGTTCGAGTACAGGAGCAAGGATGTCTTGCTGCAGTTGTACAGGGCCTTAGTGAGAACACACCCTGAGTATTGTGTGCAGTTTTGGTCGCCTTATCTGAGGAAGGATGTTCTTGCCATGGAGGGAGTGCAGCGAAGATTCACCAGACTGATACCTGGGATGGCAGGAATGATGTACGAGGTGAGATTGGGTCAATTAGGCTTATATTCGCTAGAGATTAGAAGAATGAGAGGGGATCTCATTGAAACTTATAACATTCTAACAGGACTAGACAGACTAGATGCAGGGAGGATGTTCCCGATGGTCGGGGAGTCCAGAACCAGGGGTCACAGTCTAAGGATAAGGGGTAGGCCATTTAGGACAGAGATGAGGAATTTCTTCACCCAGAGAGTGGTGAACCTGTGGAATTCTCTACCACAGAAGGCTGTTGAGGCCAATTCATTAAATATATTCAAGAAGGAGTTGGATATATTTCTTAAGGCTAAAGGGATCAAGGGATATGGGGAGAAGGCAGGGACAGGGTACTGAATTTGGATGATCAGCCATGATCTCATTAAATGGCGGAGCAGGCTCGAGGGGCCAAATGGCGGAGCAGGCTCGAGGGGCCGAATGGCCTACTCCTGCTCCTATCTTCTATGTTTTTGTGTCCGCCCCCTGGAAAAATCTCTCCCTCAAGTCCCTTCCCACTGCACTTTCAAATTCCCAACTACCTCGTCTTTGGCCCACTATTCTTCATAACACCTCTGCAGCTACTGACTTGCTAAATCACAGCTCTCTTCCCCCACCTTTTGAGGCCCTTGTCCCCACTAAAAACCATTACGCTCTCACCCTAGTCGTCCCCCGGTATACCCCTCATCTATGCTCCCTTTAGTCCAAGGGATGCAGACTTCAACGTCTTTGGACAACTGGTACAACCATCCATCACCAGATATGGCTGGATCACATAAAGCATTATCGGATCCCGCTCTCCAGCGCTGAAATTGCCCACTATTGTAAGATCATCCAGGAAAGCGCAGATAATACCGGGCCCCCCTCCTCCGCCACAGACCGTTTACTCAAACCACTCTCCCCTGTGTCCTCCCTCAACTCCAACAATAAATGCGAGGAGCTCATTGACTTTTTTGTTACAAAGATCGAGACTATCCGTTCAGTTGCCTCTGCTGCTTCCCTCCCTTCCCCATGTCCTAACTTCCTCTCCGTTTTTCCCTGCCCTAACACTGAATTTGCATATAACCCGAGTTTCTCTCCTATCTCCTCTCTCCAAGCTCATCTTGGCAATGAGACTGACCTCCTCCTCTCTCGACCCTATTCAACAATAGCGCCTTTACCGTAGTAAAATGTCTCCAGGCACTTCACAGGAGCGTTACAAAACAGAATTTGACACCAGGCCACATAGAGAAATTGGGGCAGAGGACCAAAAGCTTGGTCGAAGAGGTAAGTTTTAAGGAGCGTCTTAAAGGAGGAAAGAGTTAGAGGTGGAGAGGTTTAGGGAGGGAATTCCAGGGCTTGGGGCCTTGGCAGCTGAAGGCAATGGTTGAGCGATTAAATCAGGGAGACCAGAATTAGAGGAGCGCAGATATTTTGGGGTTGTGGGGTTGAAGGAGATTGGAAATGGGGTGGGGCGAGGCTTTAGAGGGATTTGAAATGAAGGATGAGAACTTTAACATAGAGGTGTTGCTTAACTAGGAGCCAATGTAGGTCAGCGAGCACAGGGGTGATGGGTGAACGGGACTTGGTGCGAGTTGGGACACGGTCAGCAGAGTTTTGGATGACCTCAAGTTTATGAAGGGTAGAATTAGGGAGGTCGGCCATGAGTGCATTGGAACAGTCAAGTGCAGAGATAACCAAGGCAGGGATGAGGGTTTCAGCAGCAGATGAGCTGAGGCAGGGACAGAGTTGGGCAATGTTACCGAGGTAGAAATGGGCAGTCTTAGTGATGGCATGGATATATCGTTGGAAGCTCATCACGGTCAAATATGACCCCAAGGTTGGGAACAGTCTGGTTCAGCCTCTGACAGATGCTAGGGAGAGGGATGGAGTCAGTGGCTAGGGAACGGAGTTTGTGGCGGGGACCGAAGACGACTGGCTTCGGTCTTCCCAATATTTAATTGGAGGCAATTTCTGCTCCTCCAGCACTGGTGTTGATGGAGGGATAAATATTGGCCAGGACACTGGGGATAACTCCCCTGCTCTGACTAATAATGCTGTGGAATCTTTTACATCCAACTGAGAGCGCCGACGGGGCGTCGCTTCAACGTCTCCTCTAAAAGACAGCACCTCCAACAGTGCAGCACTCCCTCAGCACTGTGCTGAGAGTGTCGGCCTAGATTTTTGTGCTCAAGTCTCTGGAGTGGGGCTTGAACCCACAACCTTCTGACTGAGGCGAGAGTGCTGCCCACTGAGCCACGGCTGATACATTAACTGTGTGTGTGTGGTGTGCGTGTGGTTGGTGTGTGGTGTGTGGTCTGTTTCTGATGCTCTGTTTACCTATTTCCACCAAGCTGTGCTTTTCCTCCCGTTATCTCATTAATACAGTGCTTGTCTTCCAAGTGACCTCCAAAATGAAGTGCTTGAGGCAAAATAAAATATGTATATTTTCCAGTGTTTGGAGCCAGCTTTTTGGTTGTGAGATGACTGGTTATTTGAAGTTGGAACGTTAGAAGAATCTTGATCCTTTACCCTTCCAATCAATAAAACAGTCTTTATTTTTTTTATTTAGACATAGTATTTTGTTACTATCTTATTTTCCGGAGAACTGGGCTTTTTGCGCATCTGATTTCCATCGCTCCACCATTGGCGGCCGTGCCTTCAGCTGCCTGGGCCCTGAGCTCTGGAATTCCCTCCCTAAACCTCCCTGCTTCTCTCCCCTCCTTTAACAACTTGCATTTATATAGCACCTTTAACATCGTAAAATGTCCCATGCGCTTCACAGCAGCGATTATCCAACAAAATTTGACTCCAAGCCACATGAGATATTCGGGCAGATGATCAAAAGCTTGGTCAAAGAGGTAGGTTTTGAAGAGCATCTTAAAGGAGGAGAGAGGTGGATAGGGAGGGAATTCCAGAGTTTGGGGCTCCTTAAAACCAACCTCTTTCATCTGTCCTAACATCTTACGTGGCTCGGTGTCAAATTTTGTTTGATAACCCTCCTGTATAACACATTGGGACTTTTTTTTTTTACAGGAAACTTTTTTTATCCGGCACCGACAGGACCGGTGTGGCGCCGGTTGATCAAAAAGTCCGGATTACGGGTGCGGGAGTCCCTGTTGCGCGGCCACGGGTGCGGGAGTCCCTGTTGCGCGGCCACGGGTGCGGGAGTCCCTGTTGCGCGGCCACGGGTGCGGGAGTCCCTGTTGCGCGGCCACGGGTGCGGGAGTCCCTGTTGCGCGGCCACGGGTGCGGGAGTCCCTGTTGCGCGGCCACGGGTGCGGGAGTCCCTGTTGCGCGGCCACGGGTGCGGGAGTCCCTGTTGCGCGGCCACAAATATATAGTAAAACTTACCTGAACCTACTCCTGAATTTTGCCGGTTGAGAGATTTCCAGATATCTAGGTGCCGATTGAGAGTTTCCTGTCCTATGTTAAAGGTGCTATATAAGAATATAGGCGTTGAATTTGTGACTTAAAGAATTGGGTGCTGCATATTCCGTGTCCATATGCAGCAAGACCTGCACAACATTCAGACTTGGGCTGACAAGTGGCAAGTAACATTCACACCACACAAGTGCCAGGCAATGACCATCTCCAACAAGCGAGACTCCAACCATCTCCCCATGACATTCAATGGCATTACCATCGCTGAATCCCCCACTATCAACATCCTGGGGTTACCATTGATCAGAAACTGAACTGGACCAGCCATATAAATACTGTGGCTACAAGAGCAGGCCAGAGGCTGGGAATTCTGTGGCGAGTGTCTCACCTCCTGACTCCCCAAAGCCTTTCCACCATCTACAAGGCACAAGTAAGGCGTGTGATGGAATACTCTCCACTTGCCTGGATGAGTGCAGCTCCAACAACACTCAAGAAGCTCGACACCATTCAGGATAAAGCAGCCCGCTTGATTGGCACTCCATCCACCACCTTCAACATTCACTCCACCACCGGCGCACTGTGGCTGCAGTGTGTACCATCTACAAGATGCACTGCAGCAACTCGCCAAGGCTTCTTCAGCACTTCCCAAACCCGCGACCTCTACCACTTAGAAGGACAAGGGCAGCAGACGCATGGGAACATCACCAGCCACACATTCCCCTCCAAGCCACACACCATCCTGACTTGGACCTGTATCGCCGTTCCTTCACTATCGCTGGGCCAAAATCCTGGAACTCCCTTCCTAACAGCATTGTGGGTGTACCTACACCATATGGACTGCAGCGGTTCAAGAAGGCGGCTCACCACCATCTTCTCGAGGGCAATTAGGGATGGGCACTAAATGCAGGCCTAGCCAGCGACGCCCACATCCCATCAATGAATTTTTAAAAAAATATTGGGCTCGGTGGGAAGTAATGCGGCCGCTTTGACTCGAGTCGTGCAGGACCAGTAATAAATGACGCATTGCTCCTCTTCTGCAGGGAAGAGACACGGTGTGACGGAGGTGAATTCTGATGTGTTGAGCACCATATCTCACGCAACGCAAGAGCACTTAAGGGAACTGGTGGAAAAGATCACTGTAATCGCACAGCATCGGATGATGGTGTACAAGGTTAGCCCTCTTTGTTATTTCCAATTCATGTATTGATGGTAAATAGCCCGCTTAAATCATTTTGCTGGTACTTTTCATACGGGACCCATGGCCTTATAAATAAGGGCACAGAGGCAGTTATGCTAAACCTTGACAGATCACTGGTTAGGCCCCAGCGAGAGTCTTGTGGCCAATTCTGGGCACCACTCTTTAGGATGGAAGTCAAGGCCCTGGAGAGGGTGCAGAGGAGAATGGTACCAGGGATGAAGGACTTCAGTTATGTGGAGAGACTGGAGAAGCCGAGATTGTTCTCCTTCGAGCAGAGAACAATCTCACTGGAGTAAACAAGGAGAAACTGTTTCCAGTGACACAGGTCGGTAATCAGAGGACACAGATTTAAGGTAATTGGCAAAAGAACCAGAGGGGAGATGAGGAAAAGGATTTTACGCAGTGTGTTGTTGGGATCTGGAATGCGCTGCCTGAAAGGGTGGTGGAAGCAGATTCAATAGTAACTTTCAAAAGGGAATTTGATAAATGCTTGCAGGGGGCTTTGGGGAAAGAGCAGGGGAGTGAGACTAATTGGATATCTTTTGAAGAGCCGGCACAGACATGATGGGCCAAATGGTGTGTCTCTGCTGTATGATTCTATAATTTAAGAAGGAATGTGGGGGCGAGAAAAGACAATCAGCGTTCTCTTGATGCTCCCCATACATCCTGTGCTGTGTCATTCTATGATTTGATTCCCGATCGTTCATTTTGTTTGGTGTTTTTTAATCTCTTCTCCTTACTCCCCTTGCGAGCTGCTCATCATCGCAAGTCTTAATTTGGTCGAGACAGTGGAAAGTCTTTTCCCAAATGCTGTTTGCAAAATGGAATTTCTTTGTCCCTGGGTAGGTGCTTCACGGGAGCGATTATCAAACAAAATTTTAGAGACAAGTGAGGTAATTATTAAGGAGGAGAGAAAGGCGGGGAAAAGTTTAGGGAGGGAATTCCAGAGCTTGGGGCCTAGACAGCTGAAGGCACGGCCGCCAATGGTGGAGCGATGGGGACTCAAGTGGCCAAAATTTCAGGAAAGCCGAGATCTGATTTGAAAATTAGGATGAGAATTTTAAATTCTAAAGAGGGACTGGAGGAGGCTAGTCTATAAATTGACAAACTATCGCATTCATTGAAGATGCCTTCTGGACTCTGTCTGGCACCAATAGTGGCTCTTCAGAATGGCCATTTTTTTTTCTTTCTGTGATCATCACATTGACTCTGGTGGCTTTCTGTCCTTTCAGCATGTTTTCTAGAGGTGAATTGAGGTGATTCAGTTTCGTTACTGAGCCAAAAATTCACCACGATTGCTCGTGAAATGGATCTTTCTTGATTATTGGATGGGTGCTGCCTAAACGAATCAAGAGGCTCATTTCCTTGATAACCACTTGCATTTATAGAGCACCTTTTTTAACCGTAGTAAAACGTCCACAGGAGCGATATCAGACAAACCATGACACTGAGCTACAGGAGATATTGGGACAGGTGATCAAAAGCTTGATCAGAGGCGGGTTTTAAGGAGCATCGAGGAGGAGGAGAGCGAGAGAGAGAGAGGCTGAGGGAGGGAATTCCAGAGCTTAGGGCCTTGGCAACTCGAGACACAGCTGCCAATGGTGAGGCGATGAAAATTGGAGATGCGCAAGAGGCCAGAGGTGCTGATTTAAGGTGCTAAACTGTGACTCTTGTCTGGTTGAGGCGGGGAGGGGTGGTGGGTGTCTTAAATTTCCAACAGCAGATGATATAGTTCGGCTGACGGGAATCTGCTGTGTTGCTACATGGTCACAATTTGAACAGCTGGAATTTCTCTGGTCAGGACCAATGTTCCCGCTAAGCTGCGCAGCAGCCTGCTGGTCCCGCGCAGCCGGGGTCCGGCTTTTCGAATGTGAAATTCCGCCTGTGCGCGCAACTTTGGGCCGCGCACCCAATTAAAGGGACAGCGCACGGGGGAAACAAAATTAGATGGAACATTGGTAGGGACTCTAATGCCAGAGATCACAATTCACCCATGTCGTTTTTTCAAACCTATCCTTTTATATATGACTTTAAGCTTCATTCAAATTTTTTAATTGATTTTTAGTCAGCAACATATTGCGTATCGTCTTCAACCAGTGACCGCAATTCCCCAATCCAGAGTCATTTGCTTTTAAGTTTAGATGTCCAACTCCAAAACCACGCAGACAATTACGTGTTTGAGCGCCGACATCCTGCTGCAATAATTTATAAAGAGAAAGATTAGTAAAATTTCAGTAATTTCCAAAGGGAGGTTATTTATGTGAATTGCCTTGGAGCGGCTCGTGAATTCTGCCACTTGTGTGTAAGCAGGGGGCTCAACAATGTGTATTTGATGCGCCCCTGTGTAAACTGAATTTGCCAGGAAAAAAAAAAAATCTGAGCTCTCGTAATACAGCAGCTGTGCAAATTCACCGTCAACGCTGTGAAGGGGTTTGATAGGGTAGATGTAGAGATGATGTTTCCACTTATGGGGGAAATCCAAAACTAGAGGCCATAAATATAAGATGGTCGCTAACCATGTTCCCTGTAATTTTCTTTTGGGTCGCATGACCCCTTTAACAGGTGCTGCATCCCATTCCAAATTCCACTCGTGCCTGGTTTTTTTTCTTCCAGTTTAAAAGCCAGCTCACCCGCTGTGTGGGAGCTTGAGCGCTGTGCGGTCGCTCCTCTTAAAGGGGACGCTGGTCACTAGTAAATCCAATAAGGAATTTAGGAGAAACTTGTATACGCAGAGAGTGATGAGAATGTGGAACTCGCTAGAAGAATGAGAGGTGATCTCATTGAAACATACAAAATTCTTATAGGGCTTGACAGGGTAGATGCAGGGAGGATGTTTCCCCTGGCTGGGGAGTCTAGAACCAGGGGTCACAGTCTCAGAATAAGGGGTCGGCCATTTAGGACTGAGATGAGGAGAAATTTCTTCACTCGGAGGGTGATGAATCTTTGGAATTCTCTACCCCAGAGGGCTGTGGAGGCTCAGTCGTTGAGTATATTCAAGACAGAGAGCGATAGATTTTTGGATATTAAGGGATATGGGGATAATGCAGGAAAGTGATTAGGTAGAAGATCAGCCATGACATTGAATGGCGGAGCAGACGCGAAGGGCCGAATGGCCTACTCCTGCTCCTATTTCTTATCTTATGCTACCATGTGAAGTGGTTGAGGCGAGTATCATAGATGTCTTTAAGGGGAAGCTAGATAAACACATGAGGGAGATGGGAATTGAAGGATCTGTCAATAGGGTGAGAAGCAAATAGAGTGGGAGGACGCTTGTGTGGAGCACAAACACCGGCAGAGATCGGTTGGGCCAAATGGCTTGTTTCTGTGCTGTAAAAGTAAAGCAAGCTTTTGGTTGCGTGGTGCACTGTTGATTGGTTAATCTGCTGATATCACTGCGCACCTCCCTCCTATTTGGGAATGCCATTGTTGGGTTTTAATTGCTGGGGAACTCTGCGAGCCCGAACTTAGTTGGTTAAGCCTAAATGATGTGAATTTATTCCTCCTGTTTCCCCAGCAAGAGGGAAATGAAAATGACCTGTGCAGGCCCTGTGGCTGAACCTAGTTAGCTCTGCTGAAAGGGGTGCTTTTCTTCCTATCTTTTTAAAATGATGGACGGATTGATAGGGTAGACAATCTCTTTGGAACAGAGGAGGCTGAGGGGAGGTTTAATTGAGGTATAAAATTGAGGGGCCCAGACAGAGTGGATAGGAAGGACCTATTTCCCTTGGAGAGGTCAATAACCTCAGTTGTTGAGTATATTGAAGACCGAGATCGATAGATTTACCTAAGGAAGGATATCGTGACCTTCGAGGGCGTGCAACAAAGGTTCACCAGACTGATTCCTGGGATGGGGGGATTGTCCTATGAGGAGAGATTGAGTAACTAGGCCTATATTCTCCTAGAAATAACAAAATGCTGGAAAAACTCAGCAGGCCAGGCAACATCCGTGGAGAGAGAAATAGTCAACGTTTCGGGTTGAAACCCTTCGTCAGGACTGAAAAAACACAGGAAATGAAACCGATTAAAAGGCCAGTTTGGGGGCCGGGAAATGGGGATGAAAGAACAAAAGAGAAGTGAAGAGACATTAAGAGGTATTCAAAACCAGACGAGATGGTGCTCGGACTAGTAAAGAAACAAAAGACGGCTGTAGATTAGGTGTGAAGATATTCTCTAGAGTTTAGAAGAATAAGAGGTGGGTTTTAAGGAGCGCCTTAAAGGAGGAAGGGTAGAGAGGCGGAGAGGTTTAGGGAGGGAATTCCAGAGCTTACGTCCTTGGTAGTTGAAGGAATCGCCACAAGCAGTTCAGCGATTTAAAATTGGGGATGCGCAAGAGGCCAGAATTAGAGGAGCAGAGATCTCCCTGGTGGGGTGCGAGGCTGTGATTGTGGGGCTGGAGGAGATTACAGAGATAGGGAGCGGCGAGGCCACGGAGGGATTTGAAAACAGGGATGAGAATATTAAAATCGAGGCGTTGCTGGACCGAGAGCCCATGTAGATCAGCGAGCACAGGGGTGATGGGTGGACGGGACTTGGTGCGAGTTAGGACACGGGCAGCCGAGTTTTGGATGACCAAGTTTACGTAGAGTGGAACGTGGGAGGCCAGTCAGGAGTGTGTTGGAATAGTCAAGTCTAGAGGTAACAAAGGCATGGATGAGGGTTTCAGCAGTGGATGAGCTGAGTGAGATTGTTGAATTGAATGCAAAGCCTTCCGGTCTGCGTGACTCAGTATTACGCCACGCGCTCCGTGCAACCATTGGAGGAAACTTGTATGTTCTTCAGTTCTACTTGCAGCCTTTGGGGGTAACTAGTAAATTTTGCTTTTGATTTTTTTTTGGGTTGTGAAGGATAGCAGGAAATCTCTAATTCCCAAACCCAGCCACAGACCTAATTTTGACTACAACAGAAATATAAAAGCAGGACGGTCGGAAAGCAGAGGACACGGATTTAAGATAATTGTCAAAAAAGCCAAGAGAGCTGAGATTTTTTTTCTGCAGCGAGTTATGATCGGGAATGCACTGCTGAAAGGGCGGGGGAAGCGGATTCAATAGTGACTTTTAAAAGGGAAGTGGATATGTACTTAAATAGGAAAAAAATTACAGGGCTATGTGGAAAGAGCAGGGAGAGTGGGACTAATTGGAGAGCTCTTTCAAAGATGGGCTGAATGGCCACCTCCTGTGCTGTATCATTCTATGAATCTGAATTTGGTCAGTGCCAGTATGGCGCTGTCACAAATACCGAGCCTCTTGCCAGGTAGTAAGAGTTGCTGATGGCAGACATCGGGAAAGGCTGGAGGAATAAATACATGCTAAATAGAAGCAGAGTCGAATGATCATCTCATCGGTTTCAATTTGCCAGAGAAAGCATGACGTTAAGTGGAATTGATCATTAATAATATTGGCTAAAAGATCAGGAGGCGGGGGAATTTGTATCGTGCAGCACTGGGATCCTGCCGCTGCATGGGACTGGTGACTTAAAGATTATGGCCGCGCGTTTCCACCTCGGGCGCAATCAGCAATCCAGACGTTTATATAAATTGCACTAGTTTTGAGGAGTGATTTTTCCCCCCCCCCCCCCCCCTCAAGTTTCCACTCAAACTCATTTTGCATATCGCCGAATGTAAAATCTGCAATGAACCAGTGCTGACGAGCAACGTTTTAGCACGCAATTTTGAAAAACAATTGAGTTAAAAATTGTTCCTTGATATATTTAAGAGTGGTAACCTGGTGCAGCTTTATTACAGCTGAAAATGGGTTTATCACAAAAAATAATCATGTTTAATGAGTCTCCAGTCCATCAGCTGTGACTAACCCGATTTTAAACAATTGAAAATGACTTTTTTTTAACTATACAAAGCCATTTACAGGTAGACTATCCTTTATCCGAACTTCCGAAAACCTCTAAAAACCGAAAGTTTTTTTGTTCAGCGTAAGTCGTGCGCACGACATGACCAGAGTGGCGCACGACTTACGCTGAGCAGGGCAGAGGGTCAGAGTTCCCTCCTGGGTAGGAGATTGCAGGCCGAGCCGGGCAGTGTGAAGGAGGTACCGGGAGAGTGAACCCAACAATACAGCGGCCCGTCCGATAGCTGCAGCGGCCTGTCTGATATTCTTTTCTCCCCGACCCGTTCGATATTCTTTTCTCCCGACACCCGAACCGCGGCCCGTCCGATATTCTTTTCTCCCCGACCCGTTCGATATTCTTTTCTCCCGACACCCGAACCGCGGCCCGTCCGATATTCTTTTCTCCCCCCACCCCCACCCGACCCCCGACCTGATTTGCGGGCCAGCTTAGTAGGAGTCAGCCAATATCCGGCTTTCCAGAGAAGCAGGAAGGGGAATGAGACACGGAACAGTCGCAAGAAGTAGCCTGAACTTTTAAAATTTATATTAAATACAAATTTCCCATACCTTCTGAAATCCGAAAAATTCCGAAAACCGAAACTCAGCTGGTCCCAAGGCTTTTGGATAAGGGATAGTGTACCTGTATTAGTTACATTAGTGTACAGTAGTCAGTTTCTTAATAAATTTCAACAAACATTTTTTAATAATGTGCCTATTTGTGTCCTTGTGCCAAAGAAAGCTTAATTTTAAGAGCCTGCTCAAAGGCCTGCAAACGAGTGCGATTAGCAGAAACTCGCCGTGGTGATTCACTCGATCTGTTGGCAGGGCCGGCTTCTTGTGCCATGTTTTTTTAAACGAGCGGAAAAAATTGCGGAAACTCTTATTTGCGCCGGACGTAATTTGCGCTTAAAATTCCGTGATCTTTTGCGCTGGTTTCGGGTGAATTGTGCTGGGGGGGGGGAAAAAAAGCAGTGCAACCGAGCGGAAACTCCTGCCTTATATACCACAGCATGTATGCAGCATCCACTGGGAGTGCCGCACAGATTCACCAGTATGTTACCGGGGTCCATGGGTTAGATTGTGAGGAGAGATTACACAAACTAGGCTCGTATTCTCTGGAATATAGAAGGTTAAGGGGTGATTTGATTGGGGTGTTTAGGATTTTGAAAGGAATGGATAGGGTAGAGAGAGAGAAACTTTTTCTGCTGGTGGGGGAGTCTAGGACAAGGGGGACATAAGCTTAAAATCAGAGCTAGGCCATTCGGGAGAGAAATTAGGAAACACTTCTTCACACACAGGGTGGTAGAAGTGTGGAACTCTCTCTCCCACAAAGAGCAGTCGGTGCTGGGGCTCAACTAATAGTTTTAAATCTGAGATCGATAGGCTTTTGCTAGACAAGGGTACTGAGGGATAGGGAGCCAAGGCGGGTGGATGGAGTTAAGATACAGATCAGCCATGATCTCATTGAATGGCGGAACAGTCTCAAGGGGCTGAATGGCCTCTCCCTGTTCCAATCTTCCTATATTGATGGCAAAATGGTATTTCACAAACGTCCCTTTACATACTTAACGAGGACATGTCGGAACCCAAGTTGAGAGCCCGGTGGCACCCCATTATGAAACCCGGGGTGCTGGGCCGGAAATTGAGCTTGCGATCCTGGACTGAAATTGTAGCCCAAAACCAAAGGAATTCGGTCCAATGCATCTCGTCTCCATCGAGCGTCGCAATGGTTTAGCCCATGTTTCGTTTCTGAAAAAGTTGTTGCGTAGGATTGGACTGTCGCGATTAGAGGTTTTGTAGCTTGCTTTGCAGTAAATTACAAGATAACTCGAGTGCTTGCGTTGCGGAGGAATTCGTGGCGCAATTATTTTAAGCAAACTGTATTTGGAAAGGGCGGCATTGTACAGCTTGACTCACTCGGTTGATTCTGGTCCTGCAGGAAGATGACCGGTACACCCTACTGAGCGACACCCGATCACAAATGAAGTTCTTGGAGCAGTTGGATCGGCTAGAGAAACAGCGAAAAGATGAAGACGAAAGAGAAACGATGCTACGATTAGCAAAGGTAAGGGTAGCTTTTACTCCTGTTAGATTATAATTGGGGTGTTTCTGGATACTACAGGATGCTTACTGCATTCATTGTCTCGCTGTGCCATGGCGTTTCTGTACTCCTGACACTGCACGGAGACAAGTTTGTCTGTCTTGAGTTGGATTTTTGGACATCTGCTAGTTTACTGAAAATGCTTCTGGTTGCAATATCTTTTGTTAACGTTCGCTTTGTTTGAGGTCCGCTGTGGGTCGCGCGCTCGCCACTGAGTCAGAAGGTTGTGGGTTCAAGTCTCACTCCAGAAACTTGAGCACAAAAATCTAGGCTGACACTCCCAGTGCAGTGCTGAGGGAGTGCTGCACTGCCTGAGGTGCCGTCTTTCGGATGAGCCGTTACACCGAGGCCCCATCTGACCCCTCAGGTGTACGTCAAAGATCCCATGGCATTATTTTCAAAGGGATGGGGAGTTCTCCCCGGTGTCCTGGGGCCAATATTTCTCCCTCAACCAACATCACTAAAATAGATGATCTGGCCATTATCACATTGCTGTTTGTGGGAGCTTGCTGTGTGCAAATTGGCTGCTGTGTTTCCTGCATTACAACAGTGACTACAATTTAAAAAAAAGAAGTATTTCATTGGCTGTAAAGGACTTTGGGACGTCCGGTGGTCGTGAAAGGCGCTATAGAAATTCAAGTCTTTCTCTTTTGAAGAATCCACGCACCACAGTTCAATATTATTGGGGCTCTTAACCAGGGAGACTCGATTTCAGTCGGTAGAAGAGTTCACACGGCTACGAAAGGTCATCGACGAAACGTTGACTGTTTCTCTCTCCACGATTGCTGCCCTGGCCCGCTGAGTTTTTCCAGCGTTTTACATAGAAACATAGAAGATAGGAGCAGGAGTAGGCCATTCGGCCCTTCGAGCCTGCTCCGCCATTCAACGAGATCATGGCTGATCATCCAAACCCTAGCACCCGGTCCCTACACCGACAGCCATCCCACCCAAGCCCTATCCCCATAACCCCACATTTAATCCCCCCTAACACTAAGGGCCAATTTTTATCATGGCCAATCAACCTAACCCGCACATCTTTGGACTGTGGGAGGAAACCGGAGCACCCGGAGGAAACCCACGCAAACACTGGGAGAATGTGCAAACTCCACACAGACAGTCACCCGAGGCCGGATTTGAACCCGGGTCCCTGGCGCTGTGAGGCAACAGTGCTAACCACTATGCCACCGTGCAAAGTTTTCTGTTGTTATTTCACACGGCTACATTTGGGCTTCTTTTCCCGAGGTTGGGAATAAAGTACACCATTGGAACAAAATAGAGAAAGCTTAATGCACATGAAAAATGGTTTAATTCTCTCCATTGACATCATTCACCTTGATCATAAAAAATAAGTATTTTTGTTCTGTATTAGGAGCCGGCAGGTACAAGGTTAAGGCTCAGAAATGCAATTATTTTTTTGAGCCTCCCCTGGAGTACCTCTTTAATGAAATGATTTAATCTATGTATAATCTGAAATAAAAGGTGCAGTAATAGCGGACTCAATGTCCAGAAATCTGTTGGCTGTTGTGATCGTAAAACATCATTAAGGTTGAGATCATTAATGCATCTGTCATTCCGATACCTGGGGATGGGGACATTGCTATCTTTGTTCCCTTTTCAAGTCATTCCACCTCTTGGTACAGGAAATTTTGTGATATCCGGCACAGACGGGACCGGCGTGTTGCCGATCTATCAAAACTGCCAGACATACAAAGTTAATGTTGAAGCATACGGAGGTTTTCATCTCCGTATCTGACAACAAACACTGTTGCTTAGCAACAGCTTCTAAAGAGTCGGCTGCAGCTGCAAGCGTCTCTAGCTGAAGCTGTTGCTATAGCTACAGACCTTGCAGTGCCTGACTGGGGGGGAAAAAAAGAACGAGAACTAAAAAAACTTATAGAAAACGGCTCCTGATTTTTGCCGTTAGATCGAGTATTCCGGACATACAACCTCCGGATAAACCAAAGTTTCCTGTAGCAAGATCACCGACTACAACTAACCCAGTTACCACAGCGATGCAAGGAGTGCCTTGTACTGGTGAATTTTCGCAACTCAGCCACTCTTTTCCGACGTACTATGCATTGCTGTCTTGACTGATCCCTCTACTCCATGGCAAGCTTCGGCCTCACGCAGTGCAGAAAATAGCTTTTCAGTGCTGCCCGTAATGGCGGGGGGGGGGGGGGGGGGGGTGGAATTTAGCAGTACTGTGTTCTAAGCTGAAGAGCTGCTTTTTGGCATCATTTTTCAAATCGCCAAACCAAAATATCCGCAGAGAATTAAACGATCTCCCGGCTGGTGCAGTGCTTGTGTAAACAAATGCACTTCATTTTGATGCGAAGACTACTCCAGCGCGCTCCTGGCTGGCCTCCCAGGTTCTACCCTACATAAACTTGAGATCACCCAAAGCTCTGCTGCCCGTATCCTAATTCACACCAAGTCCGTTCACCCATCGCCCCCTGTGCTCACTGACCTACATTGGCTCCTGGTTACGCAACTACTCGATTTTATAATTCTCATCCTTGTTTTCAAATCCCTCCATGGCCTCTTCCCCTCCCTATCTCTGTAATCTCCTCCAGCCCCACAACCCTCCGAGATCTCTGCGCCGCTCCTAATTCTGGCCTCTTGCTCCACCATTGACGGCCGTGCCTTCCGCTGCCGGGGCCCAAAGCTCTGGAATTCCCTCCCTGAACCTCTCCGCCTCTCTTTCCTCCTTTAAGACGCTCCTTAAAACCTACCTATTTGACCAAGATCTGCCCTGATATCTCCTTGTGTGGCTCGGTGTCAGATTTTATTTTGTAACACTTCCTGTGAAGTGCTTTGGGACGTTTTACTGCGTTAAAGGCGCTATATAAATACAAGTTGTTGTTGGTAGACTTGGTAAATACTGTTCATTCAAAAAGTAATAGGCGTGGCCGCACAGCTGACTTTTGAATCTGTTTACTTTTGATGCATAATGACTAGGGTTTGAACTCTATCACACAATCACAGAAACCCCACAGTGCAGATAGAGGCCATTTTGGCCCATCGAGCCTGCACCGACACATATCCCACCCGATCCCCGTAACCCCTACACCAACACATATCCCACCCTATCCCCGTAACCCCACGTATTTAATCCCCCTAACACTAAGGGTCAATTTATCATAGCCAATCAACCTAATCCGCACATCTTTGGACTGTGGGAGGAAACCGGAGCACCCGGAGGAAACCCACGCAAACACGGGGAGAATGTGCAAACTCCACACACAGTTTTGGATGGGTGTAGTTTGTATATTTTTGTTTCTCCTCAAATGCAGTGTGGGAAAGGAACTGTTTACAATTTTGCTGTTTGTAAAATTTCTTTACAACTCTTATTAAATTCAGAACACATTACTGATTTTTGCACCATCTGGCCATTTCCCCCATTCCCGATTTGTGATGTACTATCTGGCCTTTTTTTTTTATTCGTTTATGGGATGTCGACGTCGCTGGCAAGGCCGGCATTTATTGCCCATCCCTAGTTGCCCTTGAGAAGGTGGTGGTGAACCGCCTTTTTGAACCGCTGCAGTCTGTGGTGAAGGAACTTGGAGGTGGTGGTGTTCCCATGCACCTGCTGCCCTTGTCCTTCGAGGTGGAAGAGGTGCTGCCGAAGAAGCCTTGGCGAGTTGCTGCAGTACATCTTGTAGATGGTACACACTGCAGCCACAGTGTGCCGGTGGTGGAGGGAGTGAATGTTTAAGGTGGTGGATGGAGTGCCAATCAAGCGGGCTGCTTTATCCTGAATGGTGTCGAGCTTCTTGAGTGTTGTTGGGGCTGCACTCATCCAGGCAAGTGGAGAGTATTCCATCACACTCCTGACTTGTGCCTTGTAGATGGTGGAAAGGCTTTGGGGAGTCAGGAGGTGAGACACTCACCGCAGAATACCCAGCCTCTGACATGCTCTTGATGCCACAGTATTTATGTGGCTGGTCCAGTTAAGCTTCTGGTCAGTGGTGACCCCCAGGATGTTGATGGTGGGGGATTCGGTGATGGTAATGCCGTTGAATGTCGAGACGATGTCCTGACCTGGTTTGGCATACCTCAGTCCGAGTGTGCCACTGGCTCTGTGGCCCCTCCCTAGCTGCTGCTCAGTGCTGCAATGCTACACAATTCCTCGTCTTTGCTCAATGTGAATCTAAAATGCATCTGTAGTTTTTTTTTCCTCTTTTCCCCCTTGAGGCTTTCTGCCTGGTGGGTACAAACCAATTCAATTAGTCTTGAATAAAAATAACTGCAGTGTAACTTGGAAGAGCTGCTGTCGCCAGCCTTTTTATGATTCAGCGGCAAAGAATTCTCATTAAGTTCTCGTGCATCCCTTTGTGTTTTTGCTGTTTCTTTCAAAACAAAAACTCAACAATTCCAATGTAAAGAGCAATTGCTGAAGATGACACTGAGAGCAGGTTAGAACTGGTATGGGGGGGATGTGTGACCCAGCACAATGTAATGCCAGTGGATGGAGATGCAAGGGCCAGTTTCTCCAAATGTGCTCTTCCGCCTCGAGACTTGGAGCAGATACTGGGAACTCCTGGCCAACTTTCCCACAGGCTCACGTCCGTTGACTTCAATTCTCCCACGAGTGGCAGTTATTCCAGGTGGCTGTCTTTCCCAGTCAAGAGAGACCTCTTGCACAATACTGAGGAAGCTCGAAATCGGGAATAAAAACAGAAAATGCTGGAAACACTCAGCGGGTCAGGCAGCATCTGTGGAGAGAGGGACCAAGTTAACGTTTCAGGTCTGTAACCCTTCGTCAGAACTGGAAGAAGTTAGAGATGTAACAGGTTTTAAGCAAGTGCAGAGGCAGATTTATAGATTTTAGTATGTTAGGGGAATCCAGGGATATCTGGTTAGTGCAGGAAGGTGGAGTTCAGGTAGACAGTCAGCCATGATCTTATTAAATGGCAGAGCAGGCTCGAAGGGTGAACTGACCTGCTCACACATGCTCTTGTGTTCAGTGAGGGGGTGGGAAAGAACAAAAGATGATCTGTGACATCTCAGTCCTAAATGGCCTACCCCTGATTCTGAGACTGTGACCCCGTGTTCTAGATTCTCCAACCAGGGGAAACATTTTGCCAGCATTAACCCTGTCAAGCCCCTTAAGAATTTTATATGTTTCAATTAGATCACCTCTCCTCTAAACTGTAGGGAATATAGGCCTAGTCTACTCAATCTCTCCTCATAGGACAATCCCCCCATCCCAGGAACCAGTCCAGTGAACCTTCGTTGCACTCCCTCTTAAAAGTATGTTTTCCTTAGGTAAGGGGACTAGAGCTGTACACAGTACCCCAGGTGTGGCCTCACCAAGGCCCTGTATAATTGTAGTAAGACTTCTTTACTCTTATACTCTAATCCCTTTGTAACAAAAGCTAACATACCATTTGCTTTCCTAATTGCTTGCTGTACCTGCATGTTAACTTTCAGTGATTCGTGTACAAGGACACCCAGGTCCCTCTGAACACTAACATTTCCCAATCTCACCATTTAAAAAATATTCTGCTTTTTTGTTTTTCCTACCAAAGTGGATAACTTCCCCACATTGTATTCCATTTGCCAAGATCTTGCCCACTCAGTCAGCCTGCCTATATCTCTGCAGCTTCTTTGCGTCCTCCTCATAGCTTACTTTCCCACCTAACTTTGTATCAGCAAACTTGGATACGTTACACCAGTCCCTTCATCTGTCATTAATATAGATTGTAAATAGCTGAGGCCCAAGCACTGATCCTTGCAGTACTCTGCTAATTACAGTCTGCCAACCTGAAAAATCCTGTTTATTCCTACTGTCTGTTTTCTGTCCATTAACCAATCCTCAATCCATGCTAATATATTGCCCCCAAATCCATGAGCCCTAATAACCTCTTGTGTAGCACCTTATCGAATGCTTTTTAAAAATCCAAATACACCACATCCACTGGTTCCCCCTTCTCCATCCCACTAGTTACATCTTCAAAAAACTCTAACAGATTTGTCAAACACGATTTCCCTTTCATAAAACCATGTTGACTCTGCCTGATTATATTATGATTTTGTAAGTGCCATGTTCTCACATTCCTAATAACAGATTCTAGTGTTTTACCAACTACTGATGTCGGGCTAACTGACCTATAGTTCCTTGTTTTTTCTCTTTCTCCTTTCTTAAATAGCGGGGTTATGTTTGCTACCTTCCAATCCGCGGGGACAGTTCTAGAATCTAGGGAATTCTGGAAGATTAATACCAGTATCTCTGCAGCTACCTCTTTTAAAACCCTAGGATGCAGGTCGTCGGGTCCAGGGGATTTGTCGCCACCGAGTCCCATTAATTTCTCCAGTGCTATGTCTTTACTTGTACTGATTTCTTTCAGTTCCTCATTCTTTCTAGAGCCTTGGTTCCCCATTATTTCCAGAATGTTTTTTGTGTCGTCTTCTGTGAAGACAGATGCAAAGTATTTGTTTAATGTCTCTGCCATTTCCTTGTTGCCCATTATAATTTCTCCTGCCTCTGCCTCCAATGGGCCCACGTTTACTTTCACTAATCTCTTCCTATTTACGTACCTATAGAAATATTTACAGTCTGTTTTTATGTCTCTTGCTAATTTACTCTTTTTTTCTCTTTCGTTATCAATTTCTTGGTCCTCCTTTGCTGAATTCTAAAATCCTCCCAATCCTCAGGCTTACTATTTTTGGCAACATTATAAACCTCTTCCTTTGATCTAATACTATCTTTAACTTCTCTTGTTAGCCACGGTTGGACCACTTTTCCTGTGGGGCTTTTGTGCCTTAAAGGAATGTATATTTGTTGTAACGATAGCAAAATACTGCGGATGCTGGAAATCCGAAATAACAACAGAAAACACTGGAAAAACTCAGCAGGCCAGAGTAGCATCCATGGAGAGCGAAACAGAGTCAATGTTTCAGGTCGAGAGCCTGACGAAAGGTTCTCGACCTGAAACGTTAACTCTGTTTCTCCACTGATGCTGCCCTGGTCTGCTGAGTTTTTCCAGTGTGTTCTGTTATTTGTTGTAAGTTATGTATTAATTCTTTAAATACTAGCCATTGCTCGTCTACCGTTATAACTTTTACTGTAGTTTCCTAATCTACCTTAGCCACCTCGCCCCTCATACCTACGTCGTTTGTTTTGTTTAGATTTAAGACCCTAGTTTCAGATTTAACTAAATCACTTTCAAACTCAATATAAAATTCTATCATATTATGGTCCCTCTTCCCTAAAGGCCCCTTAAGAACATAAGAAATAGGAGCAGGAGTAGGTCATATGGCCCCTCGAGCCTGCTCCGCCATTGAATAAGATCATGGCTGATCATCGACGTCAACTCCACTTTCCCGCCCGATCTCCATATCGCTTGATTTCCCGAGAGTCCAAAACACACTCTGTCTCAGCCTTGAATGTACTCAAAGACTCGGCCTCCACAGCCCTCTGGGGCAGAAATTCGCAACCCTCAGTGAAGAAATTCCTCCTCATCTCCGTCTTAAATGGCCAACCCCTTATCCTGAGACACGCCCCCTAGTTTTCGACACGCCAGCCAGAGGAAACAACCTCTCTGCATCTACCCTGTCAATCCCCTTCAGAATCTTACATGTTTCAAAGTGAATGTCCCCGATCACTGGCCCCAAGGGCGGCCCGGCCGGGAGACATAAGAAATAAGAGTAGCAGTAGGCCATACGGCCCTCTAGCCTGCTCTGCCATTCAATGGTATCATGGCTGATCATCGACCTCGACTCCACTTTCCCACCCGATTTCTCTATCCCTTGATTCCCCTAGAGTCAAAAGGCATCAAGGGGTATGGGGAGAGAGTGGGAATATGGTATTGAGATAGAAGATCAGCCATGATATTGAATGGCGGAGCAGGCTCGAATGGCCTACTCCAGCTCCTATTTTTATATCTTTCTATGGGTCCAAAAATCTATCGATCTCAGCCTTGAATATACTAAAAGCCTCAGCATCCACAGCCCTCTGGGGCAGAGAATTCCAAAGATTCACAACCCTCTGAGTGAAGAAATTCCTCCTCGTCTCAGTCTTAAATGGCCGGCCCCTTATCCTGAGACTATGCCCCCTAGTTCTAGACTCTCCAGCCAGGGGGAAACAACCTCTCAGCATCTACCCTGTCAATCCCCCTCAGAATATTATGTTTCAATGAGATCACCTCTCATTATTCTAAACTCCAGAGAGTATCGGCCCACTCTACACAATCTCTCATCATAGGACAGCCCTCTCATCCCAGGATTCAATCTCGTGAACCTTCGTTGCACCGCCTCCACGGCAAGTATATCCTTCCTTAGATAAGGAGATCAAAACTGTGCACAGTACTCCGGGTGTGGTCTCACCAAGGCCCTGTACAATTCTAGCAAGACTTCCTTACTCTTATACTCCAACCCCCTTGCAATAAAGGCCAACATGCCATTTGCCTTCCTTATTGCTTGCTGTACCTGCATGCTAGCTTTCTGTGTTTCTTGCACAAGGACACCCAAATCTCTCTCAACACCAACATTTGAAAGTTTCTCACCATTTAAAAAATATTCTGTTTTTCTATTCTTCCTACCAAAGTGAATAACCTCACATTTCCCCACATTATATTCCATCTGCCACCTTCCTGCCCACTCACTTAGTCTATCTACAGGAAACTCTTTGGTATCCGGCACCGACAGGACCGGCGTGTTGCCGGTTGATCAAAAATTCCGGATGACGGCGAGGGTTATCTGCCGAGGCTATTTTTAACAAAGAAAAATAAAAAAATCAAGAAATGTGCAGTATACAGTAATTGGGTACTCACCTACAGAATGTTGTGTTAAATGGATGGTGGAAGATGCTTGATTAAGTACAGGACTGCCAGTTGAGGGTAATGCAATGCAATGACTACCAGCAGCGTAGGAGACACACAGTACCCCTGTAAAATGGCGGATCAGAAGAGACTCCCGGCAGCGCGGGAGAGTCAGACTCCTGTTATTGAGGTGTTCCGACTTCCGACAGCGCCAAGAAGCCGAGTAGTGGCAGTTTGGAGAACTACCCCCACTGACTAACTCGGCCACCGCGGGAGACTCGGACTCGGCAACATTGCCGGTTATTGAGGTGTTTTCGGAGTGAGAATTTTGCCGGTTAATAGAGAATTCCGGATATTTAGGTGCTGTTTAAACGAGAGTTTCCTGTATATCCCTTTGCAGGCTCTTTGTGTTCTCCTCACAGCTTACTGTCCCACCTAGCTTTGTATCATCAGCAAAGCTGGATACATTACACTCGGTCCTTTCATCTCGGTCATTAATACAGATTGTAAATAGCTGAGGCCCCAACACTGATCCTTGTGGCACCCTGTTACAGCCTGCCAACCTGAAAAAGATCCGTTTATCCCTACTCTCTGTTTTCTGTCCGTTACCAATCCTCTATCCATGCTACTATATTACCCCCAACCCCATGAGCCCTAATCTTGTGTAATAACCTTTTATGTGGCACCTTATCGAATGCCTTTTGGAAATCCAAATATACTACATCCACTGGTTCTCCTTTATCTACCCTGCAAGTTACGTCTTCAAAAAACTCAAATAAATTTGTCAAACACGATTTCCCTACAAGGTTATTAATTATTAATTAACCCTTTCTCATTGCACAATACTAGATGTAAAATAGCCTGTTCCCTATTTGGTTCCTCAACATACTGATCTAGAAAATTGTCTTGCATACATTCCATGAATTTGTCCTCCACACTATTACTGTAAATTTGCTTTGCCTTGTCTATATGTAGTTAAATGTCCCCCATGATGTTTGTATTATCCTTGTTGCGTGCGCCTCTAATTTCCTGATTTATACTCTGCTCTAAATTACAACTACTGTTTGGGAGCCTATAAACAACTCCCACTTCTAATGAGAATGCAGTGGCCTGGAAAGGTTTGCCATTTATAATTAGGTAAATGAAAGACTTGGTACAATTTGATAGAATCGTAGAACATCGGAGGCGGCTATTCGGCCCGTAACGCCTGTGCCTGCTCTTTTGAAAGAGCTGTCCAATTTAGTCGCACGCCCAGCTTTATCCCCATAACGCTGCAAATTGGTCCTCTTCAAGTACAGTAAACTCTTGTTTAAACGGCACTTAATCATCCGGAATACTTTAATAACCGGTAAAATAGATAACCGGTAATCTTGCCGAATTCATCCAGCACTCGTTTTGCCGAGTCTGAGTCTCCCGCAGTGGCCAAGTTAGTCAGTGGTTTTTATTATTGTGTTAAAAATTGCCAAAGGAAATAGATGCTCCCCACTTGCTTGATCAAAAAGCCTCATAATTTTGAACGCATCTATTAGGTCTCCCCTTTACCTTCTCTCCTCCAAGGAGAACAATCCCAGCTTCTCCAACCTCTCCACATAACTGAAATCCCTCATCCCTGCTATCAGCCTGGTATAACTCCTCTGTGCCCTCTCCAGGATCTTGCCATCTTTCCTCAAGTGTGGTGCCCAGAATTGGACACAATACTCCAGCTGAGGCCTAACCAGAGATTTGTAAAGGTTTAGCATGACTTCCTTATTTTTGTATTCAATGCCGCTATTTACAAAGCCAAGTATCCCATACGCTTTCTTAACCGCCTTATCAGCTTGCCCTGCCACCTTGAAAGATTTGTGAAGATGCGCCCCCAGGACCCTCTGCTCTTTCACCCCCTCTCAAAATACCATTTAGATTATCCTGCCTCTCCATGTTGTATCTCCCAAAGTGCATCACTTCACACTTATCCCCGCTAAATTGCATCCGCCATGTGTCTGCCCATTTCACCAGTCTCTCTCTCTTCTGCCCTTGCAGCGCGTTCCTATGCAGAGCTAGACAGGTAGCTAACAACTTGATATCTTCCCATAAAAATCACAAGGCTTGACTTTTCTTGTAAAACTTTACTGAAAGATTCTTATTGTGAAACTGAAATACAATACAGAAATGGAAGCACACATTAGTGTACAAGCACATAACTGATGTGCATACACACATTTAGGTACGCCTGAGCAACACATTACATTTGGCATGTAACTTACCAAACACGTGGAAACACAGCTTACTGTGAATATACATTTGGCAAACTGGAAGGCATTCTCTTTAAATTAGCCCTGTACATAGTGCATCAAAATACAGCTACTAGTTAACCAGCTAGACAGAGAGCGAGCACTTCACGGCTAGCTGTGTAAGTTTGCTTACAAAGAAAAGTTACAAACCAAACATTTTCTGCAAAATATAGTGTACACTAATCATCTATAACATTCTCAAGTACTTACAGACAAATAGTGTCCAAGGCTCAAGCGTGGCAACAATATAACTTCGCAGACCATGTGTGGCTGTAGGTCTGTGATATACAGTAGTTTACTTTACTGCACTTACTGTGCTTTACTGCAGTTGCTAGGTACCAAATATCCACTAGGTGGCGGCACACAATGGGAATCGACCCAAATTACTCAAACCCCTGAATTAACTGGAAAACTAACATAAATTCCTAAAGAAAGACAGCACACTCTCTCTGTCCTCTTGAAACTTCTACTCTCTGCCCCCTTTCATTAGCCAATTACATACCCAAGTTACCACTGTCCCTTTAATACCATGTGCTTCTATATTCCGAATAAGTCTAGTTATGAAGTACTTTATCAAATTTGAGATGTGATCTTGGAACTATCCTGAATTTCCTGCCTGGATCAGTGCTGATGCTTTGTGATCAGTCAGTAAGCTGAGTATCCGACTCCATTCAATTCAATTCAATTTTATTTGTCATAGATGCAGCAGACGTGTGTACTGCACAATGAAATGTTGATTTTTACGACTCTGAATATTCTTTACGCTGAGAGAGAATTTGTAAATCTTTAAGGATAGAAAAAGAAAGGCTTGCATTTCTATAGCGCCTTTCACGACCATGGGACGTCCCAAAGTGCTTTACTGCCAATGAAGTACATTCTTATTTTGAAGTGTAATGTAGGACGTGCGGCAGCCAATTCCTACATTACAACAGTGACGGTACGTCAAAAAGTACTTAATTGGCTTTAAAGCACTTCGGGACATCCTGATACTATGATGGGTGCTATACGTGTATAACATGTAAGTTCTTTAGGTAGGGAAGCCTGCGAGATCAGTGTCGCTCCCATAGGACATAAAGAGAACTCTTTAAAAAGATGTGGTTTTTTTCTCCCTTATTTGGATCATGGTTTTTTTGATAAAGGGCTGAGCTATTTTCAGGCACTGAACAGATAACTGGTGAGTACTCTGGCATTCACCAGATATAGGCAGGGCATGAGATTTTACAGTTAACCCCACACACAGACGCACGTGTATCCGAAATGGCCACCAAGATATGAGGCATATTATCTGCATTGTGCTCGTAGCAGAACTTCATTATATGTTTTAAATCTGAATCAAACTCACTAAGATAAAGCCCTCCCCCTTGCCCTCTCTCCCCTGCCCTCGTCCTCTGTGTTTCTGTGCTGTTTATACTTTGTATAATTTAGGACTGAGATGGAGAAATCTCTTCACTCAGAGGGTGGTGAACCTGTGGAATTCTCTACCACAGAAGGTTGTGGAGGCCAAGTCACTGAATATATTTAAGAAGGAGGTAGATAGGTTTCTAGACACAAAAGGCATCAAGGGGTATGGGGAGAGAGCGGGAATATGGTATTGAGATAGAGGATCAGCCATGATCGTATTGAATGGCGGAGCAGGCTCGAATGGCCGACTCCTGCTCCTATTTTTCTATGTTTCTATGTATCTCAAAGTGAATTCTGTATTCAAAGAATCGCAGAAACCCCACAGTGCAGATAGAGGCCATTTCGGCCCATCGAGCCTGCACCGACACATATCCCACCCGATCCCCGTAACCCCTACACCAACACATATCCCACCCTATCCCCGCGTATTTAATCCCCCTAACACTAAGGGTCAATTTATCATAGCCAATCAACCTAACCCGCACATCTTTGGACTGTGGGAGGAAACCCACGCAAACACGGGGAGAATGTGCAAACTCCACACACAGTCGCCCGAGGTCGGATTCGAACCCGGGTCCCTGGCGCTGTGAAGCAACAGTGCTAACCGCTATGCCACCGTGCTACACCTTCAAAAATCATGAATTGTAGGAACAGCAGAAATAACTTGTGTGTTTTGTTTTCAAGTTATTTCTCCTTCAGACCACAATGGGAAGCTGTTAAAATGTTGGTGGGAATTACTTCAGTTCCCTTTTCTGACTGTCAGTCAGTTGTGTTGAAAATCACGTTTTAACTTTTATTGTCTGCAGTAATACTTGAAAAGTCAAGTGCCAAAATAAAGCAGAATGTAATTACTGTCGCTCTGCTTTCCCTCAGATTGACCACAGATGCTAAACTTCTCTTTCAACACTTGATAAAATATGAATAATTTCTTGTTTATGGCACAGTAGTTTTGGTTTTAACTCTTGCAAAATTGTTTTGTGTGTTGGGGCTGGGGGTGGGGTGGGGAGGGGTTCAAGTCACTGTGGGGAAAGAAAACTGGAGGGAGAGTCATCGGGTTGCTTTTGTAGTTTGTTCAAAAGCAGCAATATATTGGGAGGGGCAGTGGGGGGGGAGGGGGGTGGGGTACAGTAACCTGGTGGTTATGGTAATGGGGGGGCGCAACCCAGAGGCGGTTGACTTCAGACCCTGCCGTGGCAAATGGTGAAACTGAATCCAATAAATCTAGCTGTTTGTGGGCAAGCAACAACACATGACCATGAAGCTGCTCTTTTGTCAATTAAAAACCCAACTACGGGAAACTTTTTTTTATCCGGGACCGGCGTGTTGCCGGTTTATCAAAAGGTCCAAATTACAGGAGACTTTGGTTTATCCGGAGGTTATATGTCTGGAATACTCGATCTAACGGCAAAAATCAGGAGCCGTTTTCTATAAGTTTTTTTTAGTTCTCGTTGCTTTTTTCCCCCCAGTCAGGCACTGCAAGGTCTGTAGCTGTAGCAACAGCTTCAGCTAGAGACGCTTGCAGCTGCAGCCGACTATTTTGAAGCTGTTGCTAAGCAACAGGGTTTGTTGATTCACACGGAGCTTTTCAGTTCCATATCTCTCAACATTAACGCTGGTATGTCCGGCACTTTTGATGGTACGGCACCAGCTCGGTCCAGTCAGTGCTGGATATCAGAAAGTTTCCTGTACAGAGTTATAGTTAAAAGGTATGAGAGCTCCGTACACAGCAACAAATCCAAGCTTCCCTGTTGCTTAACAACAGCTGCAAGAACCCAGGCCACAGACCAAATGTCCCTGTTGCTTAGCAACAAGTGCAGAAACCCCCGATTACACAGCCAAGAATCAAGAAACGGCCACTAATATGAAGAAAAACTTAACTGAACCGACTCCTGAATTTTGCCGGTTAACCGAGATTTCCAGTTGTTTGGGTGTCGGTAAATCGAGTTTCCTGTAGTTCACACATGTCTCACCTCCACCTGGCTAAGCCTGCCAGATCCTCACAATCTATCTGGCTGACGCTGAATGCCCTTGGGGCTACCCGGGTGTGGTAAACCACTGTTTGTATTCCTGTTTGTCCTGTTTGTATTCCACTGTGTACATGCCTGGACATGCCTCGGCTGACTCCTCCCACAGGTCCTAGTATAAAGGTGACTGCTCCCCAGCCCTTTGTATCCTGGACCGGTTGACCACTCGAGGCAGACCTCCATTCTGTTGTTAATAAAAGCCTTTAGTTACTCTTCTAACTCTCAGTCTTTTATGAGTAATTGATAGCGCATCACCGGGAAGGGCAATAAACACTGCCTTGCAATGGCAGATACTCAGCATCGATTTTCTGCCCTCAAAGAAAAAGACTGGCATTTCTGTAGCGCCTTTCATGATCTCTCAACGCGATTTACAGCCAATAAAATGCTTTTGGCGTGTAGTCACTGTTGTAATGAAGGAAACGCAGCAGTCCATTTGCGCACAGCAACCTCCCACAAACAGCAATGTGACGATGACCAGATAATCAGATTTTGTGATGTTGACTGAGGATAAATATTGGCCCCAGGACATCGGAGAGAACGCCCCTGCTCTTCGAAATAGTGCCATGGGATCTTTTACGTCCACCTGAGAGAGCAGACGGGGCCTCGGTTTACCAGCACCTCCGACAGTGCAGATCTCCCTCAAGTGGTGCATTCCCTCTGAGCCCAGATGAGGCAAATTTGGAATGTAACAATCCTTCAAAGAGGGGATCTCCTTGGAGCAGACAAGGTTAAGGGAAGATTTAATAGAGGTGTTCGAAATGAAGGGTTTTGATCGAGCAAATAAGGAGAAACTCGTTCCAGTGGCAGCAGAGCCAGAGGACACAGATTTAAGGTAATTGGCAAAAGAACTAGAGGGGAGATGAGAATTTTTTTTAACATAGCAAATTATGATCTGGAATGTGCTGCCTGAAAGGGCGGTGGAAGCAGATTCAATAGTAACTTTCAAAAGGGAATTGGATAAATACTTGAAGGGGAGAAATTTGCAGGGCTATGGGGAAAGAGCAGGGGGAGTGGGACTAATTGGAGAGCTCTTTCAAAGAGCCGGCACAGGCACGATGGGCCGAATGGCCTCCTTCTGTGATGTATCATTCTATGATCTCAATTTATTGTGACCATCTGTGTGATTTTTGAACTCAAGCTCAAATGAAATTGTCCCTTTGCCATTGTTCAACTTCAGCACTGTACATGTGTGTATGCAAGATAAGAGACTAGAACATCCAGCTGAAGGTATCTCGCTTCTGAAGTAATCGGCTCACAATGTGTCACATATCCAAAAATGTGTCGTATAATGTGCAGGGAATTGGCACTTTTGGAGTTGCTCTGAACCCCAGCTGTTACAATACTGTGGAGGAGGAATTCCTGGAGTGTTTAGGGGATGGTTTCCTGGACCAATATGTCGAGGAACCAACCAGAGATCAGGCCATCTTAGACTGGGTATTATGTAACGAGAAAGGATTCATTAGCAACCTTGTTGTACGAGGCCCCTTGGGTCGGAGCGATCATAATATGATCGAATTCTTCATTAAGATGGAGAATGAAGTAGTTGACTCAGAGACAAGGTCCTAAATTTAAATAAAGGAAACTACGATGGTCTGAGGAGCGAATTGGGTAGGATTGATTGAGGAATGTCACTCAAAGGGTTGACGGTGGATAGGCAATAGCAAACATTCAAAGACCTCATGGATGAACTACAGAATTTGTTCATCCCAGTTTGGCGTAAAAATAAAACAAAAAAGGTGACTCAACCGTGGCTAACGAGGGAAATTAGGGATAGCATAAGATCCAAGGAGAGGACATATAAATTGGCCAGAGAAAGCAGTAAACCTGAGGATTGGGAGCAGTTTAGGATTCAACCAAGAAGGACAAAGGGGTTAATTCTTCTGACATTCGATGGAATCTGGAACAGTACCCATGGATTGGAGGGTAGCTAATGTTACCCCACTATTCAAAAAAGGTGGTAGAGAGAAAACGGGGAATTACAGCCTGACATCGGTAGTGGGGAAAATGCTAGAGCCCATTATAAAAGATGTAATAGCAGAGCACTTGGAAAACAGTGACAGGATCGGACAAAGTCAACATGGATTTACAAAAGGTAAATCATGCTTGACTAATCTACTGGAATTTTTTGAGGCTGTAACTAGTAAAATAGATAAGGGAGAACCAGTGGATGTGGTGTACTTGGACTTTCAGAAGGCTTTCGATAAGGTCCCGCATAAGAGATTAGCGTGTGAAGTTAAGGCACATGGGATTAGGGGCAAGGTATTGACTTGGATAGAGAACTGGTTGGCAGACAGGAAGCAAAGAGTTGGAATAAACGGGTCTTTTTCCGAATGGCAGGCAGTGACTAGTGGGGTACCGCAGGGATCGGTCCTTGGACCCCAGCTATTCACAATATATATTACTGATCTGGACAAGGGAACTAGATGTAATATCTCCAAATTTGCAAACGACACAAAGCTGGGTGGGCGTGTGTGCTGTGAGGAGGATGCCTAGAAACTACAGGATGATTTGGACAGGTTGGGTGATTGGGCAGAAGCATGGCAGATGCAATATAATGTGGATAAATGTGAGGTTATCCACTTTGGTGGCAAAAACAGGAAGGCAGATTATTATCTGAATGGCAATAGATTGGGAGAAGGAGAAGTGCAACGAGACCTGGGTGTCCTTGTGCACCAGTCGCTGAAGGTAAGCATGCAGGGTGCAGCAGGCGGTTAAGAAGGCAAATGGTATGTTGGCCTTCATAGCAAGAGGGTTTGAGTACAGGAACAAGGATGTCTTGCTGCAGTTGTACAGGACCTTGGTGAGACCACATCTTGAGTATTGTGTGCAGTTTTGGTCGCCTTATCTGAGGAAGGATGTTCTTGCCATGGAAGGAGTTCAGCGAAGATTCACCAGGCTGATACCTGGGATGGCAGGAATGACGTACGAGGAGAGATTGGGACGATTGGGTTTGTTCTTGCTGGAGTTTAGAAGAATGAGAGGGGATCTCATTGAAACTTATAAAATTCTGACAGGACAGACTAGATGCAGGAAGGATGCTCCCGATGGTCGGGGAGTCCAGAACCAGGGGTCACAGTCTCCAGATACGGGGTAAGCCATTTAGGACAGAAATTAGGAGGAATTTCTTCACCCAGAGAGTGGTGAACCTGTGGAATTCTCTACCACAGAAGGCAGTAGAGGCCAATACATTAAATATATTCAAGAAGGAGTTGGATATATTTCTTGAGGCTAAAGGGATCAAAGGGTATGGGGAGAAAGCAGGGACCGGGTACTGAATTTGGATGTTCAGCCATGATCGCATTGAATGGCGGAGCAGGCTCGAGCGGCCGAATGGCCTACTCCTGTTTCTATTAACTCCTTAACATTCTTGGCAGTATTCAGAGATGTACACACCTGTTTTCATGTCCAGGTGGTTGTAATGTTGATGCAGATATTCAGCAAAAATAGCAGTTTGTCTTGGAATTATCATCTTGTTGTCTGTGTGTTTATTTTCTTGACTGGAACGGATGACGTTCCCTCAATAATGAGTTTGTTTTCGAATCCCGTTGTGGGATATTGTGAACATAACGTAAGAAATAGTAGCGGGCGTAGGCCATGCGGCCCCTCGAGCCTGCTCCACCATTCAATATGGTCATGGCTGATCTTTGACCTCCACTCCACTTCTCTTTCTTCACCACCCCCCCCCCCCCCCCCCACACCCCTGCTTCCCCGATCCCCATATCCCTTGATTTCCCCTAGAGTCCATAAATCTATCGATCTCCGATAGAATGCTCGTATCCTGTTCCTGGAATTTTGTGAAATAAATAGGAATGCCAGCATCCTGTTCAGGGATATTTTTTATTCATTCACAGGATGTGGGCGTTCCTGGCATGGCCAGCATTTATTGCCCACCCTTAATTACCCTTCAGAAGGTGGCGGTGAGCCGCAGCCTTGTGTTCTTGAACCGCTGCAGCCGGTGGTCTTTTGTAGCGGTTTGGTACAACTGAGTGACTTTCTAAAGTTAAGAGTCAACCACGTTGCTGCGAATCTGGAGTCACCTATCGGCCAGACCGGGTAAGGAAGGTAGATTTCCTTCCCTAAAGTCAACCAGATGGGATTTTGCAACAGTCCGGTGGTTTCACGGTCCCCGTTACTGATGCTAGTTTTTTATTCCAGGTTTATTTAATGAACTGAATTTAAATTCCCCAGCTGCCGTGGTGGGATTTGAACTCCAGATCCAGAGTCCAGGCCTCTGGATTACTAGTCCAGTAACCTAACCACTGTTATCAGAGGAATCTCGTTACGCTGAGACCGCAGTCGCGAAATATTAATGGGAAATAAATATGAAGGCGACACGAGGAGGGTTTGAAGAATGTTGAAAATTTGATTCTAGTTTTTGATGCTACTTTGTTTCTTTTAATCACCAGAGCCGGGCCAAGCACGAAGACCCGGAACAACTTCGGTTAAAACAAAGAGCCAAAGAGGTGAGCTTAGTGCGATTTACCTCTTCGCTTATTTTTATTTCTGTTGGCTTTTTGGGTTTTTTTTGCGAATGGAGTTTTTTTTTTGTTGGCTGCAGTCTCCTGGTATTTAGGTCAGGGTTTTGTGCAGTCGTTGCATGCCATTTTCTGTGGGGGGGCCCGGGGCAAGGACAGGAACCGCTGAAGGCAAGGACGACACATCAAACAAGGTCATCACGGGGAGGAGGGAATGGGTGTTGCTTCATCATCGTGTTTTTTTTTAAAAAGAGGAAAAGTTATCTGAGGAATTCCAGCTGTACGTCGGATGATTGAGAACTGAATTTAATTCTTGCATTAAAGTTCAGGATTTGTTATTTGGGAATATCACAATGGGCTACATATTTTAGGATAAATGCTCATTTTGTAAATCTGTTACTGCTTATAATTCTTGGGCTCAGAGGCGGAACTGGGATTTAGTTGTAAAACGGAAAGTGCCTCTGGCTTTTAATTTTCTAAGCCCAGCAGTTTTTCTTTCTGTTCTGTGATGGAGCCCTTGTTTCACACAGTTCATGTTTAGCTGGAGGGGTTTTTATTTTGTAGCTTTAGACTGGTTTAAGCTTTTACTCCCAGAGGGGGCCAGCACAGCAACGGCAGAAACCAACAAATAGGTTCATTTTATGTCTGCCGCTGAAACGCAGTAGCCCACTTTCGCATTTTCCCAATATCCATTTCCTGGCGCTCGTTGCCCGCGAGGAAAACCTCCACTAATTGGACCCTATTTTAATTGAGCCTTAATATTGGAGCTCACTAGTTGTTTGGCCCCCGGCAGTCGGGAATGGAAGCAAATGAAAGTGCCCAACATTCGCGCTGCGTGTGTGAAATTTTTCACTTGACCTACAGATTCCTGTCCCTGCTGAATAAATCATCAAGCCTGTTCGCGTTTCGTGATTAAAGATTTGACGACAGATGCTAATAAAGACAATGCTAGTGTTTGATGAAGGCTATGGCGCTGAAGGAATTAGTTTCCATGGACACCCCTCCAGCCCCCCAGCTAATAAAACAACTGTGGCTCAAACTAATACTTTTTTTTTCTTGAAGTAGCCCTTTATGTTTTAATATTCTCCCTGAAAAATGGAACACGTTGGGTAGTTAGCTTTGTGCGCTGACTCTCTCTCCCTCGACAGAGCAGACTTGTCTCTTCAATCGAGCACTGCTTGCCGTACCTACCCCACCATTCGGAGCACCTGTCTTTTGTTTTTCTTGCGCAACCACGGTTACTTCAGACCTGCCTGGAAGGCTTTGATGTTCAATTTATTTCCTTATTGATCGGACGTGAACAAGTTTCCTTCTGAAGCTTGGCAACTCCAACTTGGCAACTGAGCAACAAAATGATGTACAAGAAACATCTGCTGTTGTCACGGATAAAATAAAGACCCTTTTCTAGCTTTCATCAGACTCCGATTTTGTGTTGGCACAACCCAGTATTATTTCCCCCCTCCCCATTTGTTTCGTTGTTTTAAAAAAAAAAAGAACTAACTTACTGACACTCTCGGCAGGCAGGGGAAGCGGAAGGGGATTTCCAGGTGCATGTGGTTTTGAGCGGGAAGGGCCAGGCAGGCTCTCTGAATCTTTGCTTAATAAAACTGCGACATCGCTGCTTCTTTCTAGTAATTCTGCGTCCCAAACCGAGGCTCCTTTAATAGTCCAGCAACAGAATGAACCCAGAGTGCGAGAGGGGTGCTCGTTCCCCTTTTCCCCCCCGTCCCACTCTGCCCTGCCTCACCCCACCCCACTTCTCCACGGTGTGAAGGAGCGCTTATCTTGGACTTGGTGCTCTTTTCCTCGTCTTGGTGGCGCAGTTGAAATTTGAGACTTGAAATTTTGGGCAGAACTGACTGCAACTTGTGTTGTACCTCTGTGTTGCGGCATGCACCACCGCTTGAAATAAGCGTTCAAGGCAATCTACTGGGAATCATTCGGCCCGTCGAGCCCGTGCCGGCTCTCTGCAACAGCACTTCAGCTAGTCCACGCCCCCGCCCTTTCCCCGTAGCCCCGCAAATTTTTTCCCTTCAGGTACTTATCCAATTCCCTTCTGAAAGCTGCGATTGAATCTGCCCCCACCACCCTTTCAGGCAGTGCATCCCAGAGCCTAACCACTCGCTGCATATTTGTGCCGGTTTTTTGCCATGACTAAGCAAATGTTTTAAATGCAAATGATGGTGTATCTGATTGTGAATCTGATGTACGCCAAGCTTCCCGTGCAAATTTTTTTTTTAATTATTCGTTCATGGGATGTGGGCGTCACTGGCAAGGCCGGCATTTATTGCCCATCCCTCATTGCCCTCGAGAAGGTGGTGGTGAGCTGCAGTCCTTTCGTGCAACTGCTCGCTCAGCTATTTCCGAGGGGCAGTTAAGAGTCAATCACACTGTTGTGGGTCTGGAGTCACACATAGGCCAGACCGGGTAAGGGCGGCAGATTTCCTTCCCTAAAGGACATTAGTGAACCAGGTGGGTTTTTAACAACATTCCGGTAGTTACATGGTGGCGTAGTGGTTAGCACTGTTGCCTCACAGCGCCAGGGACCCGGGTTCAAATCCGGCCTCGGGTGACTGTCTGTGTGGAGTTTGCACATTCTCCCCGTGTTTGCGTGGGTTTCCTCCGGGTGCTCCGGTTTCCTCCCACAGTCCAAAGATGTGCGGGTTAGGTTGATTGGCCATGATAAAAATTGACCCTTAGTGTTAGGGGGGATTAAATACGTGGGGTTACGGGGATAGGGCTTGGGTGGGATGGCTGTCGGTGTAGGGGCCGGGTGCTAGGGTTTGGATGATAAGCCATGATCTCGTTGAATGGCGGAGCAGGCGCGAATGGCCTACTCCTGCTCCTATCTTCTATGTTTCTATTACTAGCTTTTTATTCCAGATTTTAAATTCCCCAGCTGCTGTGGTGGGATTTGACTTAGTCCAGGCCTCTGGATTACTAGTCCAGTAACATAACTGCTGTGCGACCGTAACCTTCAACTTCAATACACCATCATTTGTAGTCAGTTTGCATTTAAAACATTAGCTTAGTCATGGTATGAATTACCAGGCAAAAATCCAGCACAGGGCAGAAAGGTACACCAGTAGATTGCCACTGCATTGAAGGCTTATTTCAAGTAAGGGTGAATATTTCAACTGATTGGATTTCTGGGAAGACCTAAAATGGCCTTCAAGGTGGGATTAGAATCTGTCTTGGTCATTCAGATTTAGACTGGAGGCGCTCCTGTTGGGGATTCCTACTCACTGGAATTATGGTTCCACCTTATGACCTCTGTAAACGTACTCTGCTCTGATGATTAGGGTTTCACGAACTAATGGCCAGATTATGTTCCCACAGAGTTTAGTGTTGTGCTCACTTATTCTCAGAAGGCTGATTTACTTCCCAGTTGTACTTGGAAGTGGCCCACGGCTCGGAGGTTGAATTTTACCTGCAGAAGAGTTAATGAGAAGAGCCTGCAGGCCGATCTTCGATTGCCATTTCATTCCCCCTCCAGAATAGCTGCGTAGCTATCAGGAAAGATTGAGCAGGCTGGGGCTCTTTGTCTAGAATAGAGAAGGCTGAGGGGTGGCCTAATGGATGGCCTTTATGAAGGGGTTCGACAGGGTAGACATAGAGAACATGTTTCAACTTGTGCGAAGTCCAAAACTGGGGGTCATAACTGGAAGACAGTCACTAATAAATCCATTGAAGAATTCGGGACAAACGTCTTTAGAATGATGGAATAAAATCATAGAATGGTTGCAGCACAGAAGGAGGCCATTTGGCCCGTCGAGCCCATGCCAGCTCTCTGCAAGACCACTTCAGCTAGTCCCACTCCCCTGCTCTTTCCCCGTAACCCTTCAAAATTTTTTCCTTCAGGTACTTGTCCAACTCCCCTTTTGAAAGCTGTGATTAAGTCTGCCTCCACCACCTTTTCAGGCAGTGCATTCCAGATCCTAACCACTCGCTGCGTAAAAAAACTTTTTCCTCATGTCACTTTTTTGGTTCTTTTGCCAATCATCTTAAATCTGTGCCCTCTGGTTCTCTACCCTTCCACTAAACTCGGAGCACCAGCATTAATACCCCTCCCCAGGCCTCGGTGGGTGAATGCCCTTCTACCCACGCCTCGGTGGGTGGATGCCCTTCTACCCAGAGAGTTGTGAGAATGTGGAACTCACTACCACATGGAGTAGTTGAGGCGAATAGCATAGATGCATTTACAAGGAGGCTAAAACACGAGGGAGAAAGGAATCAAAGGATGCGTTGATGGGGTGCGATGAAGTCGGGTGCGAGGAGGCTCGTGTGGAGCGTAAATGCCACCCGTTGGGCCGAATGGCCTGTTTCTGTGCTGTAAATTTTACATAGCTTTAGAAAAATAACGCGGCATTCTTGCTTTTGAACAGATGCAACAATTGGAACTTGCACAGTTGCAGCAGCGGGAAGCCAATCTGGCGGCACTGGCCGCCATTGGGCCAAGGAAAAGGAAAACTCCTGATTCGCCGGATCTCGGAACAGGAAATGAGGTATCATACACCATGTTGCTCCTCCATTCTTGCCCACCAAGGAGTTTAAAGGAAGGCTTTTCCCCCATTTACTTTCCTCGATTCCGATGTCGTTGTGTTGTGTATAAACTGCTTCTCGTGGGCACGTCAGACCTTTCTCCACCTTTTTTTTTTAAGACTGGAAAGACCAAAACCATCCATTTCGGCGCGCTCCACAAACTCCGTGTCCCAGTGTCCGATTCCATGTCCAGCTTCCCACTCCGGCTGAACCCAACGTGCGCAGCCCTGTTTGGTGAATCAATGGGTTTGACGCTCAAAACAATGAGAACTTCTTTAATTTATACAGCATCTTTACCGTATTATCAAACAAAATTTGACGCCAAGCCACAGCATGAGATATTAGGACAGGCGACCAAAAGCTTGTTCAGAGGTTGGTTTTAGGAAGCGCCTTAAAGGAGGAGAGAGGTAGAGGCGGAGAGGTTTAGGGAAGCAATTCCAGAGCTTAGGGCCTGGGCAGCTGAAGGCACGACCGCCAATGGTGGAGCGAAGAATAACGAGGATGCGCATGTGCAAGAGGTCAGAATTGGAGAAGCGCAGAGATCTCGGAGGGTTGTGGGGCTCGAGGAGGTTACAGAGATAGGGAGGGGGCAGCGAGGCCATGGAGGGATTTGAAAACAAGGATGAGAATTTTAAAATCGAGGCGTTACTTAACCTGAACCATTTATGTGTTTTTACATAATATATGCTTCAAATTAGAGCCAAGTCAGAGGTGTGACACTGTCTGGCTTTGGGTCCATTTCTAAACTGCTCGATTCTTCAATTTCAGTGTTGTAGCTTTCTCTCTTTGGGAAGGAGAATAATCCTTTTCTGAAATAATGGCAAAAAAACGCCTTTCAGAAATGTTGTTTGATTGCATGTGTTATTTTAGACGTGCTGCAGAGATTTTTGATGGGAATATGTCTGGTTGACTCTCCTGAATATTTCATGTCTTGCAGTTTAAGTCCTTCAGAGCTGATTTTCTTTTTTGCCCTATCTGCTGGTACTTGTGAGAAGCGTTCTTCATTTTGTTCCTTTGTTTGAATGCTTGAACTACCCAATAGTTTGAAAAATGTTATTGCTGGGCCTATCTTAATCTCTCAAAACAGAATACAAGATTATTTTAAATTTCTTCGAAAAACACTTGCTCACAAAGGAGATTCGATAGACTGAAGAGCAAGCCTGAAGAGAACCGAGACGTGAATGTTTGCGATATCTTTGTTCCGTTCTGTGTAATATTTTTTAAGCCTTTGTGTTCCATTTCCCATTCAGTGGTTTTTGATTGACTTTCTTTGCTGCGCAGCACTTTTCTTAATTTAAAAAAAAAATTTTTTATTACCAAATGGCTCTTCTGCGTTCTGTTTTTTTAGACTTGACTTGGTGCTGACATTGCAGTTGGTTTTGTGTGAGAGCTTGACCTGATTTTTTTTTTTCACCGTACTATTGAATGCATTTGGCTCATTTCCTGCTGAAGTTGCTTAAAGATCCACAATAGCAACAGAAAATGCTGGAAAAACTCAGCAGGCCAGGCAACATCCGTGGAGAGAGAAACAGAGTTAACGTTTCAGGTTAAAGACCCTTCGTCAGAACTGAGGGAAAAAAGCAGGAAATGAAACCGATTTAAAAAGGCCAGTTTGGGGGCTGGGAAATGGGGGAGGGGATGAAAGAACAAAAGGGAAGGTCTGGGAGCGGTGAAGAGATATTCAAGGCGAGACGAGATGGTAATAGGACAGATAAAGAGACAAAGGATGGCTCTAGATGAAGTGTGATATGCGCTGGCAGAGTGAGAGACAGCTGCCATGTGGGAGAGAGGAAAAAAAAGGAAAAGGCACAAACCAAAAGTGTGGATAAAAAATGTATAAAAATGTAATGGCTGAGGTTATGATCTGAAATTGTTGAACTCGATATTGAGTCCGGAAGGCTGTAAAGTGCCTAATCGGAAGATGAGGTGCTGTTCCTCGAGCTCGATTAGGCACTTTACAGCCTTCTGGACTCGATATCAAGTTCAACAATTTCAAATCATAACCTCGGCCCCTATCATTTTTATATATTTTTTATCCACACTTTGGTTTGTGCCTGTTCCTTTTTCCTCTCTCCCACATGGCAGCTGCCTCTCATTCTGCCAGCGCATTTCAAACCTAATCTAGAGCCATCTTTTGTCTCTTTACCTGTCCTATTACCATCTCGTCTCGCCTTGAATATCTCTTAATGTCTCTTCACCTCTCCCAGACCTTCCCTTTTATTCTTTCATCCCCTCCCCCATTTCCCAGCCCCTAAACTTGCTTTTTAATCTGTTTCATTTCCTGCTTTTTTTCTCAGCTCTGACGAAGGGTTTCGACCTGAAACGTTAACTCTGTTTCTCTCTCCATGGATGTTGCCTGGCCTGCTGAGTTTTTCCAGCGTTTTCTGTTGTTATTTCGGGTTTCCAGCATCCGCAGTATTTTGCTACTGCTTAAAGATCCATTCAGTTGAATTTTGACTACGTTTGCCTTGTGGTCTGGCATATTCAGTATCAGCCTCTACTCTGAATAAAGGGTGGAACAAAGGGGGGGGAAATTGGCAGGGCTGCGCGGAAAGGGTAGCAGAGCGGTTCGAGTTGACGTGCTCTTGCAGAGAGCTGACACGGACCGAATGGCCTCATTCTCTGCTGTAACCATTCTCTGATGCTATGAAAAGAAGGCCATTCTTTCCACAGATCAGACCATTTTGCCCCATCATGGACTATACCCAATTCCAAGAAATTGGTAGAATGATTAGAGGGGAGTTGAGAATTATTTTCACCCAGAGGGTGGTGGGGGTCTGGAACTCAGTGCCTGAAAGGGTGGTAGAGGCAGAAACCCTCATCATATTTAAAAAGTACTTGGATATGCACTTGAAGTGCCGTAAGCTACAGGGCTACGGACCAAGAGCTGGAAAGCAGGATTAGGCTGGACAGCTCTTTTTTGACTGGCACAGACACGGCGGGCTGACTGGCCTCCTTCTGTGCCGTAAACTTCTATGATTCCATGAATGGGTCTTCCCAAGGAAAGGTTCCACGAAGATTCCCCCCTCGGTAAGATAATAGGACTAAAGGCGGATAAATCCCCTGGACCTGATGGTTTACATCCTAGGGTCTTGAGAGAAGTAGCGGTAGGGATTGTGGATGCATTGGTAATTTTCCAAAACTCCCTGGATTCAGGAAAGGTCCCAGCAGATTGGAAAACTGCTAATGTAACGCCCTTATTTAAAAAGGGAGGTAGACAAAAGGCTGGAAACTATAGACCAGTTAGCCTAACATCTGTGGTTGGTAAAATGTTGGAGTCCATTATTAAGGAAGCAGTAACAGGACATTTGGATAAGCATAATTTAATCGGACAGAGTCAGCATGGTTTTACGAAGGGGAAGTCATGTTTGACAAATTTGCTCGAATTCTTTGAGGACGTAACAAACAGGGTGGGTAAAGGGGAACCAGTGGATGTGGTGTCTTTGGACTTCCAAAAGGCATTTGACAAGGTGCCACACAAGATTACTGCGCAAGATAAAAAATCACGGGATTGGGGGCAATATACTGGCATGGGTGGAAGATTAGCTATCTAACAGAAAAGAGAGTTGGGATAAATGGTTCATTCTCGGGTTGGCAATCAGTAACTAGTGGTGTTCCGCAGGGGTCAGTACTGGGACCCCAACTCTTTTTACAATCTATATTAACGATTTGGAGGAGGGGACCGAGTGCAACGCATCCAAGTTTGCCGACGCTACAAAGCTGAGAGGGAAAGCAGTGAGTGAGGAGGACATAAAAAAAACCTGCAAAAGGACATAGACAGGTGAAGTGAGTGGGCAAAAATTTGGCAGATGGAATATAATGTTGGAAAGTGTGAGGTTATGCACTTTGGCAAGTTATTATCTAAATGGAGAGAAACTGCAAAGTGCTACAGTACAAAGGGATCTGGGGGTCCTCGTGCATGAAACACAGAAGGTTAGTATGCAGGTACAGCAGGTGATCAGGAAGGCCAATGGAATCTTGGCTTTTATTGCAAGGGGGATGGAGTATCAAAGCAGGGAAGTCTTGCTGCAGTTATACAGGGTATTGGTGAGGCCACACCTGGAATACTGTGTGCAGTTTTGGTTTCCATATTTAAGAAAAGATATACTTGCTCTTGAGGCGGTTCAGAGAAGGTTCACTTGGTTGATTCCGGAGATGAGGGGGTTGACGTATGAGGAAAGGTTGAGTAGGTTGGGACTCTACTCATTGGAATTCAGAAGAATGAGAGGCGATCTTATCGAAACGTATAAGATTGTGAGGAGGCTTGATCGGGTGGATGCGGTGAGGATGTTTCCACTGATGGGTGAGACTAGAACTAGGGGGCATAATCTTAGAATAAGGGGCTGCCCTTTCAAAACTGAGATGAGGAGAAACTTCTTCACCCAGAGGGTAGTAAATCTATGGAATTTGCTACCTCAGAGCTGTGGAAGCTGCCACATTAAACAAATTTAAAACGGAAATAGACAGTTTCCTAGCTGATAAGGGAATAAGGGGTTACGGGGAGAGGGCTGGGAAGTGGACGCGAGTCCAAGTTCGGATCAGCCATGATCCTATTGAATGGCGGAGCAGGCCCGAGGGGCCGTATGGCCTACTCCTCCTACTTCTGTTATGTTGCCTCCAAAGGTAGTTGTGAATCAGCCTCTTTACCTCTGGTTCTGGCAGTATGGCTTCGAGTAAGCAGGAGACAGTTAAGTGTATGGAACAGACTTTATTCATATATAGACGACCAGTCCATACTATACAAAGGGGAGCAATTCAAGGTACTCTCGCTCCTGCCAGCTGACTGAGCCCTGCAACTTCACCCTCTTTATGCACTGGTTGTTTGCCATAAAGATGGTATTTCATGCGTAGACAGACAGTAATACCTCCCGACTTATACAATGGACTACAGTTCTACATTAGTCACTCGTGATCGATGTCTGTTCTCGCCAGCACTCCCTTGCATTCTAGTTGATGAGCAGACATCTGGAGTGGAACAGAACCCCTTTATTCATGTTCCACGTTAGTGTTTCCTAGGCAACCAGCTGGTCCACAGACCAGTTGTGGTACAGGAAACTTTTTTTTATCCGGCACGGACGGGACCGACGTGGTGCCGGTTCATCAAAAATTCCGGATAACCGAAAGCTATAGTAAAAGATATGGAGCTGAGAGCTCCGTCTAAAGCAACAAACCCTGTTGCTTCAGAACAATGGCCACAAGTTGTAAGTGTCTCTGTAGCTTGGCAACAGCTGCAGCCACACCCTTGCACAGCAACAAATGGAGGAAGGCAAGTAATAAAAGTTACCTGAACCTACTCCTAAATTTTTCCAGTTAACCGAGATTTCTGGTTATTTAGGTGCCGGTAAATAGAAAGCTTCCTGTAACTAGTTTATTTTGGTTATTAACCCTCAACTCCAACATGACCCAACATTAGTCAAGTGAAACTCCAGAATATCTATCCACCTTCACAATCTGCATCAGTACTCGTTCAGCGTATTTGTAG
Source organism: Somniosus microcephalus (assembly GCF_052327205.1). Classification (NCBI taxonomy): domain Eukaryota; kingdom Metazoa; phylum Chordata; class Chondrichthyes; order Squaliformes; family Somniosidae; genus Somniosus; species Somniosus microcephalus. The sequence continues at coordinate 12,920,601 of NC_140993.1, forward strand.
AGTCGTAGCAGATTACAGCAGTGAAGGAGGCCATTCGGCCCGTCGTGCCTGTGCTGGCTTTCTGGAAGAGCAGTCGTGCTTAGTTCTGCACCCCGCTTGTTGTCCATAACCCTGTCAGTTCCTCATCCTCAAGTACCTGACCAACTCCCTTTTAACATTATTGCTGTCTCTTCCTCCACCACCTTTTCGGGTCGAGCGTTCCAGATCCTGACAGCTCTAATTGGAAAAAATTCTCCTCGTCTCCCCTCGATCTTTTGCCAATGATTTTAAATCGATGATCTCTGGTTATTGACCCACTCGCCAGAGGGAATAGTTTTTCTCTCTACTCGATCAAAACCTCAACGTCTTGAAAACCTCTATTAGGTCACCAAGGAGAACAGTCCGAACTCCTAAAGCGTTTCCAAACTCTTATGACTGAAGTCCTTCATCCCTGGTAAGATCCTGGTAAACCACCTCTGTCGTCTTTCTAAGGCCTTTACATCTTTCCTGAAGTGTGCTGCCCAGAATTGTCCACAGTACTCCAGCTGAGACCTAACCAGTAATTTATAAAAGGACACCCTCAAAGCCTCCTTGGAAAAAGTGCAACATCCCCACCGACACCTGGGAATCCCTGGCCCAAGACCGCACAAAGTGGAGGAGAAGCATCCGGGAAGGCGCTGAACACCTCGAGTCTCTTCGCCGGGAGCAAGCGCAAGGAGCGCACGTCAACGCAAGCACCCCACCCACCCGCCCCTTCAACCACCGTCTGCCCCACCTGTGACAGAGACTGTCTGTCCCGCATTGGACTCATCAGTCACCTGGGAACTCAGTTTTAATGTGGAAGCAAATCATCCTCGGTTCCGAGGGACTGCCGAAGAGAAGAGAAGATTTATCAAGTTCCAGCATGATCTCCTTGCTTTCATATTCTATTCCTCTATAAACCCAAGTAACCCATCTTTTTTAACCACCTTATCAACTTGCTGTGCCATCTTTAAGGATTTGTGCATATGGACACCAAGGTGCCTCTGCTCATCTACCCATCAAAATCGTGTCATTTATAGTGTACTGTCATTACATGTTAATCCTGCCAAAGTGCATCACTTCACACTTCTCCGCATTAACCTCCCATCTGCCCTGCTTCTGCTCATTTCACCATCCTGTCTGTCATCCTGAAGCCTATAGCTGTCCTCCTCACTATCTTCTACTTTACCAAGTTTATCATCTGCAAACTTTATGATGCTGCTCCCGCCACCCGAGCCGAGGCCGTTTATAAAAATTGTGAAGAGTAATGGACCCAAAACTGGCCCTTGGGGAACACCTCTGGAAAAACGTCCATCCACCTTTGCATAGAAACTAGGAGCAGGAGTAGGCCATTCAACGAGATCATGGCTGATCATCCAAACCCTAGCACCCAGTCCCTACACCGACAGCCATCCCACCCAAGCCCTAGCCCCATAACCCCGTAACCCCACGTATTTAATCCCCCCTAACACTAAGGGCCAATTTTTATCACGGCCAATCAACCGAACCCGCACATCTTTGGACTGTGGGAGGAAACCGGAGCACCTGGAGGAAACCCACGCAAACACGGGGAGAATGTGCAAACTCCACACAGACAGTCACCCGAGGCCGGATTCGAACCCGGGTCCCTGGCGCTGTGAGGTAACAGTGCTAACCACTATGCCACCGTGCTGCCTCCTGTCACTGATATTCCTGGAGGTTCCGTCACATGACCCTTCAACTGCCCCGTCCAGTCAAACTGCCTTCTCTCCCCGCTCACCACCCCCCCCCCCCCCACAAAAACGCATCGCCAATATTTTTATAGCTAATAAACAGAGTTCAAAGAAAATGGTAAAAGAGAAATACTTTTTAACGCCTCCAATTATTTTTCTTCTGGGCTGCTTGCAGCAGTGTCCAAAAAATGAGTCTAACTCCCGGAGATTCCAGGCCAATACCCGTCCCGTTCACCCATCACCCCCTGTGCTCGCTGACCTACATTGGCTCCCGGTTAAGCAACGCCTTTATTTTAAAATTCTCGTTCTTGTTTTCAAATCCCTCCATGGCCTTCGCCCCCCCCTCCCTATCTCTGTAATCTCCTCCAGCCCCACAACCCTCCAAGATCTCTGCTCTTCTCCAATTCTGGCCTCTTGCACATCCCCCGGTTTTAATCGCTCCACCATTGGCGGCCGTGCCTTCAGCTACCAAGGCCCTAAGCTCTGGAAATCCCTCCCTAAATTTCTCCGCCTCTACCTCTATCCTTTTTAAGACACTCCTTAAAACCTACCTCTTTGGCCAAGCTTTTGGTCACCTGACCTAATATCTCCTCGTATGGCTCGCTGTCAAATTTTGTTTGATAATCGCTCCTGTGAAGCGCCTTGGGACGTTTTACCACATTAAAGTTATTGTTGTTGGAGGGTTGGCAGTCATTAGCATTAGACATCTTATGTCTTCCATAGCATGATATTTCTATGCTCGTCAATTTAGGAGCTACACTATTCCGTACATTGGTCATTTCTCTCATGCACCCTTCAGTCCCATTTCTAACCAGATATTTGTCCAATTCTCCCCTTTTTTTTCATTATGAAGGAGTTAATCGAGAAAGCATTAACTGCTATTGCCGGGAGTCTGTTCCACATCTCCTACTCTGGGAAAAATATTTTTTTTTCTAATCTCTCGTCTTGCCTGAGGCTGACTAATTTCATATTCGTCCTCTAGTTCTGCGCTCACAGTCCAAATTAAATAACCTGCTTACATCTGCATTATCTATGCCTCTCAGCATTTAAAAGACCCAGATCATCTTCCCCCCTCCCCCTCTAGCCATCTTTTCTCCAATGGGGGGGAAGAAAAAGTTCAGTTCGCCGAGTCCCTTTCCATAAATCTTGGAATCATTTTTATGTTTTTACTCTGAATACACTCCAATCGGAGGGGAGGTAGGAATTAATGTAGAACTGTAGTCTGTAGTACAGATGCTTTGAAATATAGACTTGCATTTATATTGTGCCTTTTACGACCACCAGACGTCAGTGAAGTACTTTTTGGAGTGTAGTCACTGTTATAATGTAGGAAACGGAGCAGCCAATTTGCGCACAGCAAGCTCTCACAAACAGCAATGTGATAATGACCAGATGGTCTGTTTTTTGTTATGTTGATTGAGGGATAAAGGCCAGGACACCGGGGATAACTCCCCTGCTCCTCTTCGAAATAGTGCCGTGGGATCCTTTATGTCCACCTGAGAGAGCAGACAGGGCCTCTGTTTAACGTCTCACCCGAAAGTTGGCACCTCCGACAATGCAGCACTCCCTCAGTACTGCACTGGGAGTGTCAGCCTAGAGTTTTGTGCCCAAGCCTCTGGAGTGGGACTTGAACCCACAACCTTCTGACCTTGAGTGCTGCCCGTTGAGCCGCTTAAACACCAGTGCAGCCTTAAGTTGGGAGGAATCACACAAGGGGCGGGGTGTGAAAGTACTTTTGAAGGTACAAGTTGCCTGAAATTCGACAATATTCTGTACGTGGACTCGGCAGTTGAAGTTAGAATAACTTGTTTCGAAGTGTGGCAAATGACCTTGATGATCTCAGTTAGCCTTGATAACAGCTTCACTGTAAACTGGATGCTTTCAATTATTCAATCCGAATCCTATATTTAGGTTTTTTTTTTCCCATTGCAACTGGAATTTAAAATCCGAGCCCTTTATTTTGTGTACATTTCACATTTCTGCTGTGCGACATCTTGTGTTGCGGTTCCAGGTTTACATAGAAACATAGAAGATAGGACCAGGAGTAGGCCATTCGGCCCCTCGAGCCTGCTCCGCCATTCAATGCGATCATGGCTGATCATCCAATTTCAGTACCCTGTCCCTGCTTTCTCCCCATATCCCTTTAGCCTTAAGAAATATATCCAACTCCTTCTTGAATATATTTAATGAATTGGCCTCAACTGCCTTCTGTGGTAGAGAATTCCACAGGTTCACCACTCTCTGGTGAAGAAATTCCTCCTCATCTCTGTCCTAAATGGCTTACCCCTTATCCTTCGATTGTGACCCCTGGTTCTGGACACCCCGGCCATCGGGAACATCCTTCCTGCATCTAGTCTGTCTAGTCCTGTTAAAATTTTGTAAGTTTCAATGAAATCCCCTCTCATTCTTCTAAACTCCAGCGAGTATAAGCCCAATCGACCCAATATCTCCTCATATACATCATTCCTGCCATCCCAGGTATCAGCCTGGTGAATCTTCGCTGCACTCCCTCCATGGCAAGAACATCCTTCCTCAGATAAGGCGACCAAAACTGCACACAATACTGAAGGTGTGGTCTCGCCAAGGCCCTTTACAACTGCAGCAAGACGTCCTTGTTCCTGTACGCAAACCCTCTCGCTACGAAGGCCAATATACCATTTGCCTTCTTAACCGCCTGCTGCACCTGCATGCTTACCTTCAGCGACTGGTGTACAAGGACACCCAGGTCTCGTTGCACTTCCCCTTCTCCCAATCTATTGCCGTTCAGATAATCTGCCTTCCTGTTTTTGACACTAAAGTTGATTATCTCGCATTTATCCACATTATACTGCATCTGCCATGCATCTGCCCAAATCATACTGGAGTTTCTCGGCATCCTCCTCACAGCACACACGCCCACCCAGCTTTGTGTCGTCTGCAAACTTGGAGATATTACATCTAGTTCCCTCGTCTAGATCATTAATATATATTGTGAATAGCTGGGGTCCTGGCACCGATCCTTGCAGTACCCCACTAGTCACTGCCTGCCACTTGGAAAAAGACCTGTTTATTCCAACTCTTTGCTTCCTGTCTGCCAACCAGTTCTCTATCCAAGTCAGTACCTTGCCCCCAATCCCATGTGCCTTAACTTTACATGCTAATCTCTTCTGCGGGACCTTATCGAAAGCCTTCTGAAAGTCCAAATACACCACATCCACTGGTTCTCCCTTATCTATTCTACCAGTGACATCCTCAAAAAAAATCCAGTAGCTTAGTCAAGCACGATTTACCTTTTGTAAATCCATGTTGACTTTGTCCGATCCTGTCACTGTTTTCCAAGTGCTCTGCTATTGCATCTTTTATAATGGACTCTAGCATTTTCCCCATTACCAATGTCAGGCTTACCGGTCTATAATTCCCGTTTTCTCTCTACCACCTTTTTTTAATAGTGGGTGTAACATTAGCTACCCTCCAATCCATGGGAACTGTTCCAGTCTATCGAATTTTGGAAGATGACCAGCAATGCATCTACCATTTCTAGGGCCACTTCCTTAAGTACCCTAGGATGTAGATTATCAGGCCCTGGGGATTTATCGGCCTTCAATCCCGTCAATTTCCCTAACACCATTTCCCTACAAATACTGATTTCTATCAGTTCCTCCCTCTCATTAGACCCTATGTTCCCTGACATCTCTGGAGGGTTATTTGTGTCCTCCTTTGTGAAGACAGAACCAAAGTATGTATTTAATTGGTCTGCCATTTCTTTGTTTCCCATTATAAATTCCCCTGATTCTGACTGCAAGGGACCTACGCTTGACTTCACCAATCTTTTTCTCTTCACATATCTATAAAAGCTTTTACAGTCAGTTTTTATGTTCCCTGCCAGCTTAATTTCGTACTCCATTTTCCCCCTCTTAATTAATCCCTTTGTCCTCCTTTGCTGAATCCTAAACTGCTCCCAATCCTCAGGTTTACTGCTTTTTCTGGCCAATTTATATGTCCTCTCTTTGGATCTTATGCTATCCCTAATTTCCCTTGTTAGCCACGGTTGAGGCACCTTTTTGGTTTTATTTTTATGCCAAACAGGGATGAACAAATTCTGTAGTTCATCCATGCGATCTTTGAATGTTTGCCATTGCCTATCCACCGTCGACCCTTTGAGCAACATTCCCCAATCCATCCTACCCAACTCGAGCCTCATACCATTGTAGTTTTCTTTATTTATTTAAATTCAGGACCCTAGCCTGAGTCAACTACTTCACTCTCCATCTTAATGAAGAATTCTATCATATTATGATCACTTCGACTCAAGGGGCCTCGCACAACAAAATTGCTAATTAATCCTTTCTCATTACATAATACCCAGTCTAAGATGGCCTGATCTCTGATTGGTTCCTCGACATATTGGTCCAGGAAACCATCACACTTTTTTTTAAACAGGGAGTTGTATTCAACGTTCCCTCGAATTAGTTTGGCAGCGACTGCTGCCAGCAAAGTTGAAGTTGACTGCTTTTTTGTTTGGATTATTCGCTTCGCTAGTCAGGGGCTCGGGGTGGGGGGTGGTTGGAGCGTGGAGCCAGGAAGGGAGTGAGTCTTCGGGACTGTAGGGGGAAAAAAAGTTGGGAACGGGACGGGTCTTCAGGACTGTAGAGAAAAAAGCCGGGACCGCGGTGGGATTTCGGGACTGTAGCGAAAAAAGCTGGGAAGGGAGTGGGTCTTCGGAACTGTAGGGAAAAAAACCGGGAACGGGGTAGGCTTTCGGGACTGTCGACAAAAAGCTGCAAACGGAGTGGGTCTTCGGGCCTGTAGGGAAAATGCCGGGAAGGGAGTGGGCTCTGTGGGGAGGGAAGCAGAAACATCATTGATATCAGCTTCCAGATTAATACGCAGTACGCTTCTGCCCAGTTTCTGGTCTTTGGCAGCAGTCACTCCGAATTCTTTGGGGGGGGGGGGGGTGCGCGGCAGCAGTCACTCCGAATTCTTGGCGGGGGGTGGTGCGCGGTGCATTCAAACTTCCGCACGTGCAGTTTTTCCCATTTATAAGCTGGTGAGCAGCCTGCGCGGGACCTCCAGGCTGCTGCGCGCCACGCAGCTTAATGGGACCATTGCTTGTATTTATACAGCGCCTTTCACAACTTCAGGGCGTCCCACAGTGCTTTACAGCCAGTGAAGCACCTTTGAAAGTGCAGTTACTGTTGTAAGACAGAGTAGATTAATATCTGCCATTCTGTGCTTCTTTAAGACTGCTGCTTTATTGAGGAAGTCAATCTCGTTACCAAAAACAGAATCGCAGAGAGCACTGACTGCTTTTTTTTTAAATTAATTAAACTTAACATTTATTGAGAGCCAATGCCTTCCGTTTAATGCAAACTACTGGAATTCATTGCCTGACTGGCTTGAGCAAATGTGAATACAAACCCCCTGCATATGTCGCAGTGGGCAACTCTTGTTAATTAGTAATAAACTGGACGCCTTCAACACTCAAACTGTCGTAGGCTCCGGGAAATTCCAAACCTCCTGGCCTGGCGTTTTATTAAAATAAAGTTTTCAGCTCGCTGTTTCCCTAATATTGGGCTAATAAAGCTACTCAAATGTCAAGTTATGCATCTATAATGTTTTTGAAAATTTAGATAATACTTGTCAATTCTTTCTTCTCCCCCCCCCCAACCCCGCCGTCCTTCACATCTGTGTCTGAAGCTTATCGTTTGAGCTCCCACTCCAGAGACTTGAGCACGTAATCTAGCCTGACGCTCCAGCGCAGTACTGAGGGAGTGCTGCACTGTCGGAGGTGCCGTCTTTCGGATGAGATGTTAAACTGAGGCCCCGTCTGCTCTCTCTGGTTGTTGTTGCATAGTATTTAACAGCACAGAAACAGGCCATTCGGCCCAACAGGCCCATGCCGGTGTTTATGCCCCAAACAAGCCTCCTCCCACCCCTCTTCATCTCGCCCTATCAGCATAACTTTCTCCCTTGTGTTTATTTAGCTTCTCCTTAAATGCATCTGTGCTATTTACCTCAACCACTCCCTGTGGTAGCGAGTTCCACATTCTCACCACTCTCTGGGTAAAGAAGTTTCTCCTGAATTCCACCAGAACTGGAAAAGATTAGCGATTTCTGCAGTTCCTTAATTACAGCTTTTTGTTGCACTGCCGAATCCCATGCTTTGATCAACCAATGATTGTTGCTTCTGCTCCTATTTTATATTTCATGAATCTAACTTGTATTATTTTTGTGTAAGGAAGATGCAGAATAACTGTGACTAAGTCTCTGGATCAGTTCCACCCAGCTTTCATAACTAGTGCTTCAACAACCTCTTTGTAATGAATAAATTGGTTAATGAAGGTCTGGGATGGGAATTTTTAACCTGTACAGTCGGGCTCTCAAGATTAACTCTCAATTTCAAAAAAAAAAATTTTTTAAGTCCCTCTCCTGTTCACTGCAAAATAAAATACCATGGTTAAGAACTCATTCCACAAGATTGTTCTTCTATCTTTCATGGTCATTTAAGACCAAATTACTACTCCACCTTGCAATATAACTTTAAAAAAATAAAATACCCTGCAATCTGGGCTTGGTGGTTGTAAATCATGTGTTTAATATCTCCAAATTGGTAAACATTAGCAAACCGGTGGGTCATTTTGCCAACTTATTTATTTATTGGTATCCTGTTCTTTTTTTTCTTCGAAGAGCTTACTTCTCTAGTGAGAAATGCCCTATTTTTAAGCTTCTGCCCATTTATTCACTCTTCTATACATAGTGTTACAAAGTATTACGCAGTATTTACAGCACAGAAACTGATGCTGATGTTTATGCTCCTCACCTCCTCCCACCCTTCATCTCACCCCCATCCATCCACACATCCTTCTCTTCCTTTACCCCCTCGTGTATTTATCTAGACTCCCCTTAAATGCATCTGTGCTGTTCGCCTCAACCACTCTTGATAACATGAGTTTGATATATTGCCTATAAACTACTGCTAGCCCATGATCCTCCATGGTGCTGTGCCACTCACTGTCTTGTAGCTCATTTATAACCGTGGATGGGAGCAACGTTCCCTGTAATTTTTCTTGGCGCCGCGTTGAAAAGCCAGCTGTGCGAAATTCCCTGGAGCGCCGCACAGCTTAAAGGAAACATTGGACGGGAGCCACGTCCGCAACAAAAAAAAATCTTTACAAACCGAGCACAACAAAGAAACAGGGACAAATCAATCAGTTTTGCGAATTGTCCATGAGTAACTTTATTTTCACGTCATTAGAAGTATATCGCCGACAGACTAATACCTGGGATGGCAGGAATGACGTATGAGGAGAGATTGGGTCGATTAGGCTTATATTCACAGAAATCACAGAATCACAGAAACCCCACAGTGCAGATAGAGGCCATTTCGGCCCATCGAGCCTGCACCGACACATACCCCACCCGATCCCCGTAACCCCACGTATTTAATCCCCCTAACACTAAGGGTCAATTTATCATAGCCAATCAACCTAACCCGCACATTCGTCAGAGTTTAGAAGAATGAGAGGAGATCCCATTGAAACTTATAAAATTCTAACAGGACTAGACAGACCAGATGCAGGAAGGATGTTCCTGATGGCCGGGGAGTCCAGAACCAGAGATCACAGTCAAGGATAAGGGGTAAGCTATTTAGGACTGAGATGAGGAGGAATTTCTTCACCCAGAGAGTGGTGAACCTGTGGAATTCTCTGCCACACACGACAGTTGAGGCCAACTTATTAAATATATTCAAGAAAGAGTTGGATATATTTCTTGAGGCTAAAGGGATCAAGGGATATGGGGAGAAGGCAGGGACCGGGTACTGAATTTGGATGATCAGCCATGATCTCATTGAATGGCGGAGCAGGCTCGAGGGGCCGAATGGCCGACTCCTGCTCCTATCTTCTATGTTTCTATGTATCATTGCCGCAGCCCTTCCACTTTTTCTTCGACCGCCATCCTCCTACCAGCTTTTCAGGCACGGTTTTTTTTTTAAATTCGTTTTATGGGATGTGGGCGCCGCTGGCAAGGCCAGCATTTATTGCCCATCGTGTAATTGCCCTTGGGAAGGTGGTGGTGAGCCACCGCCTTGAACTGCTGCAGTTCGTGTGGTGCAGGTACTCCCACAGTGCTCTTCGGGAGAGAGTTCCAGGATTTTCACCCAGCGACAATGAAGGAATGGCTGATATATTTCCAGGTCAGGATGGTGTGTGTGACTTGGAGGGGAACTTGGAGGTGGTGGTGTTCCCATGCACCTGCTGCCCTTGTCCTTCTAGGTGGCAGAGATTGCGGGTTTAGGAGGTACTGCCTAAGAAGCCTTGGCGAGTTGCTGCAGTGCATCTTGCAGATGGTACACACTGCAGCCACGGTGCGCCGGTGGTGGAGGGAGTGAATGTTTAAGGTGGTGGATGGGGCGCCAGTCAAACGGGCTGCTTTATCCTGAATGGTGTCAAGCTTCTTGAGTGTTGTTGGAGCTGCACTCATCCAGGCAAGTGGAGAGTATTCCATCACACTCCTGACTTGTGCCTTGTAGATGGTGGAAAGGCTTTGGGGAGTCAGGAGGTGAGACACTCGCCGCAGAATACCCAGTCTCTGACCACCTCTTGTTGCCACAGTATTTATCTGGCTGGTCCAGTTAAGATTCTGGTTATTGGTGACCTCCAGTTTGTTGTTGATGGGGGATTCGGCAATGGTAATGCCATTGAACGTCAAGGGGCGGTGGTTAGACTCTCGCTTGTTGGAGATAGTCAAACTCTCTCTCTCTCTCTCTCTCCACGGATGCTGCCCTGGCCTGCTGAGTTTTTCCAGCGTTTTCTGTTATTGCCTGGCACTTGCGTGGCGCGAATGTTACCTGCCACTTATCAGCCCAAGCCTGAACGTTGTCCTGGTCTTGTTACACGCAGGCATGGCCTACTTCATTATCTGAGGAGTTGTGAATGGCGCTAAACACTGTGCAGTCATCAGCGAACATCCCCATTTCTGACCTTATGGTGGAGGGAAGGTCATTGATGAAGCAGCTGAAGATGGTTGGGCCTCAGACACTGCCCTGAGGAACTCCTGCAGTGATATCCTGGGGCTGTGATTGACCTTCAACCACCACAACCATCTGTCATAAACCATGCTTTAACCACGTTCAGCAGCGAGAAGTGTGTTGTGCAACAACCTTGTTGGTACAATTAAGCTGGAGGTCAGTTGATGGCACTGTCATCATGCAATTAGCTTGCAAGTAGAAGCCCCACATCGGGCAAAATGTTTCTGCGGTGGTCAACAGCAACACTTGCATTTATACAACGCCTTTAATGTAGTAAAATGTCCTAAGGCACATCACAGGAACATTATCAAACTAAATTTGACGCCAAACCACATGAGAGATTAGGACAGGTGACCAAAAGCTTGCTCAGAAGTAGGTTTAAAGGAGAGAGAGAGGCGGAGAGGTTTAGGGAGGGAATTCCAGAGCTTGGGGCCCAGGCAGCTGAAGGCACGGCTGCCAATGGTGGAGCGATGAAAATCGGGGGATGCTCAAGAGGTTCAAAAAGGCTAAAGGTATGATGTCCTTTATCTCAAGGAGGTTGGAATTCAAAATTGATGCCTCAGTTGAACAGAGCCTTGGTCAGACCCCATCTGAAGTACTGCGTTTCGGGCCCTGAAACTCGGGAAAGATATACTGGCCTTGGAAGGGGACGCCGTGCAGATTCAACAGAATGATACCCGGGCTTAAAGGGTTTAAGTTAAGTGGGAAGGTTGTGTAGACTTGGTGTGTAGTCCCTTGAGTTTAGAAGGTTTGAGAGGTGATCTAATTGAGGTGTTTTAAATGATAAAAAGGATTCGCTGGAGTAGATACAGAGCAACTTTCCTCTGGCGGGGTGGGGGGGGGGTCCTTTACTAGAGGGCATAATCTTAAAATTAAAGCTCGGCCGTTCAAGAGTGAAGTCGAAGCATTTTTTCCCCACACAAAAAGGGTAGTGGAAATCTGGAACACTCCCCCTTCCCCCCCCCCCCCCCAAAACAAAGGTTGGGGATTCTGGAGTTCAATTGAAATTCTCAAGACTGACGTCTACAGATGTTCATTGGATAAGATTAACAAGCGATATGGATCAAAGGAGGGTAAATGGAGTTGAGGAACTGATCAGCCATGATCTAATTGAATGGCAGATCAGGCTCGAGGGTCTGAATGGCCTCCTTGTGTTCCTGATGTGTAATTATCTCTCAATGTTCTATAACGGAAGCATTTTTCTTTTTTTTGTTTGTTGCCTTACCTGAAGTTTGAAGTATTCCTTGAGCTGCTAGCGCTCTTGATTTTAAGTGTCAGCTTGTTTTTGAATCGCTCCGTACTTGAGTGTTACAGATCTATCAATGTATTGAGCATCAATGGCTAACCGGCTAAAACATGACTGAAGTTAGTATTTTTTTTTTTTAAACTACTTTTATTTGACATCAATGAAGAAACTACAGCCTCGATTTTAACTCCTGGCGTGGGCTTGAGCAGTGAGCAGCCTCTCTTCTCTTACTTGCTCCCCTGCAACCCACCCCCCACCTCCAAAAACGGGCTGCTTGCTGACTGACAGTCTCCTGCCCCAACCCGGCGGGGAGCCTTCGCTGACGAAAATGAGATTTCAGGCGACCGCGGCAGGTCATCCGAAGGAGCGGTCCCAGTAAACGCACAGGTGGGACAGGGAAAAGACCCTCTGGTCCATCCAGCCTGCTCCACACAGTTGCGATGCCCTGTGCCTCACGATATATAGACTCCTCACCCCTACCCAGAACCATTGACCTCCTGTGAAAGGCCAAAAACCAGAAATAGCCAAACCAATTTGTGATTCCCTATATTATAACGGTGACTACACCTCAGAAGTTTTTAATAAGCTGAAAAAGGGCTTTGGGGTGTCCTAAGGTCATGAAAGGCGCTATATACAGGAAACTTTGTGATATCCGGCACCGACGGGACCGAGCTGTTGCCGTCCCATCAAAACTGCCGGACAAACCAGCGCTAATGTTAAAACATACGGAAGCTTTGGAGCTCCGTATCGAGCAACAAACCCTGTTGCTTAGCAACAGCTTCTAAACAGTCGACCGTAGCTTGCAAGCGTCTCTAGCTAAGCAACAGCTTTAGCTAGACCTTGCAGAGCCTGACTGGTGGGGGGAAAAAAGCAACGAAAAGAAAAAAAACTTACTGAAACGACTCCTGAATTTTGCCGGCGGCTCGTGCATTCCGGACAGTTAACCTCCGGATAAACCAAAGTTTCTTGTAAATGCAAGTTCTTTTCTTTCCACATTTCTTTTTAGAGGTGGCTCTCTTTTGTGGTGTAATGAATGAAACTTCAGAACGTTTACAATGCCGATGTTTCCCCTTTTCCCATATAGTTATGAGGTACATGTCCTCTCTTGCTACACAGTGCACTGTTCGAGGTACAGCAGCAAGCATGAGTGTTTTTAACATGCAGAGTTTTCTTTTAGTTTTGTGTTGGTAAACTTTTTTTTTAATTACCAAAAAAAAGCAGTGGCACTCTCTCTGTGGCATGGTTTATGCCCATGCTCTGATCAGGCGGATGATGGCAATGCATGCACGTTTTTAACGCATCAAGGGATATGGAGATCGGGCGGGAAAGTGGAGTTGAGGTCGATGATCAGCCATGATCTTATTGAATGGCGGAGCAGGCTGGAGGGGCTGTATGGCCCACTCATGCTCTTATTTCTTAAGTTTTTTATGTTATGTTATTATAAGAAATGGGAGCAGGAGTATGCCTTATGGCCCCTCTAGACTGCTCTGCCATTCGGTAGGATCATGGCTGATCATCTACTTGTGGCTTTAACTTCACCCAGAGTAAATCAACTGCCTGATACTGTTTCGTTCTTGCGGTTTGCTGAACCAGCATTAGCGACCTCCTTAATTCGGCTGTCTGTAAATGAGCGGGTTCTGCCTGGACTTTGCTTTGCTGGATGGACAGACACGGTGCAGTTGTCTGAATTGCAGCTTTGTTTCTCCCCCCCCCCCCCCCCCCACCCTCTCCGATCTGCAGGGCTGGGCAGTGAGCAACATGGAGCGTATGCCTTGGGCAGGGAAACCGATAGCTTGGATTTTAAACTCCTTGGGAAGTGTTCACACACACTTTGTATTCCCACAGGTGTAGAATTTGCACACTGGTGCCAGACAAGGTGCAAAATGTAGCTCGCCATTGTTAACATCTTGGTAGATGTTTAGAAATGTATAAACTGCTCAGTTCAGCAAGCTAGCCTCTTTGGGAGCGCAGCGTAAACATGAGTGTTGAAGCCCTTCAGTTTTTTGTGAATAATTATTGAAATTTTCTGTATGTATCATTGAGGTGAAATATACGTCAATGTGAGCAAAAAACAAATGAAAGACTTGCATTTCTATAGCGCCTTTCACGACTTCAGGATGTCCCAAAGTGCTTTACAGCCAATGAAGTACTTTTTGAAGTGTAGTCACTGTTGTAATGTGGGAAATGCAGCAGCCTATTTGCACACAGCAAGCTCCCACAAACAGCAATGTGATAATGGCCAGATAATCTGTTTTTAGTGATGCTGATTGAGGGATAAATATTGGCCAGGACACCGGGGAATACTCCCCTGCTCTTCGAAATAGTAACATGGGATCTTTTACATCCACCCGAGAGAGTAGCCGGGGCCTCGGTTTGGCATCTCATCCGAAAGACGGAAGAATTACTGGTGTCTAGGTCAAAATGCATTGAATAATCTACCAGTTTAATTCACTTTTTTCTTTTTGTTTAAAAAACAAAGGTTTTTAAGATCAGTGGGCAGGGTTCCTGCAGAACGAGAGATCGTCCTACAAAGAATCCTGAAATGTCTCAAATTACATTGTCATTGTAGTGTTTTTTTAGGAAATGTCTCCTGGGACATTGTTCTTGGTGCGGCCCTTGTTTGAAAGTAAAGGACGTTCATTTCCACCCCCGGAGACCAAGTGATAAGTTTTTCAGAGCAATTATATTCATTTACAAATATAATCTCTGCTGATCTCTGGAGATGAAGTTTGTGAATGTCCTTGATGCTACTTTAGAATCCTTCAAGTTGGAAAGCTGTGTCTGGTCAGGCATGCTAAATAGTATTGGTTTCATAGATGCTCACAATTTCACTAGATTGTAATGTCTCTTCAAACCACCATGAATCTACAGTATAACAATCAGATGAGACATTAAACCAAGGCCCTGCCTGCTTTCAGGTGGATGTCAAAGCGCCTACGGCCATTAATTAAAAGAAAAGCAGGGGAGTTCTATCAGATGTCTTGGACAATATTTATCCCTAAACCAACATCATTTAAAAAAACAATGCAGATTACTCTTAAAACAGATGATCATATGGCTGTTTGTGGGAGCTTGCTGTGCGCAAATTGGCTGCCGCATTTCTTTTGTCACTACAGTGACTGCACTTCAAAAGTATTTTGTCAAGTGCTTTGGGACGTCTTGACGCTGTATAAATGCAGGGAAGAAACTTCTTTGCCCAGAGGGTGGTGAGAATGTGGGAGTGGTTGAGACGAATGGCACAGATGCTTTTAAGGGGAGGCTAGATAAGGACTCGTTGATGTCAATGTTCCTGCTTAAAAAAAAAAAAAAAAAAAAAAAAAAAATTTGGGTGCATGGCCCCTTTAAGTGGCTGCGCTGCCCATTCAAAATTATCGTGCATGTGTGGATTTTTTTTTTTCCTGTTCAAAAGCCGGCGTGCAGCCTGCGCGGGACCTCCAGACCGCTGCGCAGCCATACAGCTTAACGGGAGCATTGGTTGATGTAATTGGTGCTTCAGCACACCCTGTTAGCTAGATTTATACTTCAAGCTCCTCTGTTCTGCTGGTACTAGTCCAAGCAACTCTGGGCCTTTGCACCAGGACTTCCGCTTGATTGTAACACCCGTGTAAGTTCAAGACACTGGGACTTGCGCCCGTCGTAAAGATGCAACACCGACCCCACCAGCACCGGGGTAATTTAAAATAAATTTTCGATGGGCCCCTCAACCTTCTTGGTCTGGTATCCTTTATTGCTGTAATATTAGGGTTTGTTTGATTGTCTAAGTGTGTGCTGAAAACTCTCAAGAATTGTCTGGCCTTCAGAGGCAACCGGAATTTCCCTGGATCTGCCAGGAAGAGTTCCGAAGTTTAGCGTGCACTGTCGTGCCACTCGGGTCATGCCAGTGAAATAAGTGGAAACGTGAAACTAACCGGTGAAAATTGGCAAACATTTGGATGCCTGGAATGCACAAAAATTTTAATTGTTGTCCTAAATTTGCTCAACTTCTACTGTTCTTGGTGTTGCAATGGTATTTGTTACAGTTAGAATTCTGGCCCCTTGAGCATCCCCGATTTCCTTCGCTCCGCCATCGTCGTCCGTGCATTCAGCTGCCTGGGCCCCAAGCTCTGGAATTCCCTCCCTAAACCCCTCGACCTCGCTCTGCTCCTTTTAAGAAGCTCCTTAAAACCCACCTCTTTGACCAAGCCCTGCCCTAATATCTCCTTGTGTGGCTCGGTGTCAGATGTTTGGTAATCGCTTCCGTGAAGCGCCTTGGGACGTTTTATTGCATTAAATAAATCTTTACGGTGCTATATAAATATGAGCTGTAATGGCTTTGCACTCAAGTCTGGGGCTTTCTGGCACTGTGCACACAGATGCTACTGGGAGCTTATTACAATTCCCGGGAATGACCTGGAAGAGCGTGGGGGTACCCAGTTCCCAGAATTAGCCAAGCGTAGTTCACGATGCCTGTTAATCCACATGAGCTAAACATTGTGGAATATTTAAAGGTTAAATGACTAAATAGCCTAGATGGAAGAGAAAATAATGCAAAGCAGCCAACATGGATTGCAGGAAGGAAGACTGTACTTGACAACCTGAAAGTCCTTTTTGCGGATGTGACCGGAACAGTGGCTGAGGGCTATGCTGTGGATGTGGTGTACGTGGACTTTCCGAAAGCCTTTGACAAGGTACCAAACAGGACATCATTGGCAAAAAGATCTAAAGGTACTGAATTAGGGAGAGGGCGGCAAATTGGATTTTAAAAACTGGTTGGAAGGGAGGAAACTGAGTAGTTGGTGAGGGTGGTTTCTGAGATTGGTTGCAAGTGGGGAGCGATGTCCCAAAGGGTTCTGTTCAACACTTTAGGAAGAATATCAAGGCCTTGGAGAGGGCGCAGAGGAGATTTACCAGAATGGTACCAGGAATGAGGGACTTCAGTTACCTGGAGAAGCTGGGGTTGTTCGCTTTAGAGCAGCGACGGTTAAGGGGAGATGTAAGAGGTGTTCAGAATTATGAAGGGTTTTGATCGAGTAGATAGTAAGAGACTTTCCACTGGCAGGAGGGTCGGTAACCAGAGGACTCAGATTTAAGGTAATTGGCAAAAGAACCAGAGGGGAGATGAGAATTTTTTTTATGCAGCGAGTTGTTGTGATCTGGAATGCGCTGCCTGAAAGGGCGGTGGAAGCAGATTCAATAGTAACTTTCAAAAGAGAATTGGATAAATAGTTGAAAAGGAGAAACTTACAGGGAAACTGCAGGCGAGTGGGACTAATTAGGTAGCTCTATCAAAGAGCCGGCATAAGCACGGCATGGCGAATGGCCTCGTTCCGTGCTGTATGTTTCCAAGTGCTTTACTTTAGAGTCTGCAGTCAGGAGAAGCTTTAAAAAGTGATCGCTGGCCTCGGGAGTTGAGTTTTTCCTTTTGCTGGGCAAGTGGGCAGGACTGGCCCTGCCTCTGATGGTCACGGGTGGGTTATCTAGCCCCACAAAGTAAGAGGTACCAGCTGTTCTTTGTGGGATCCTCATTTTGCCCCTGTTTGCTATTTTAATGGAGATGGGGCTGGAGCTGTGCAAGATGGTAGAAAGACGAGCCAGGCTGGATTTGAAGGGCAGCACTGTAGCCTCACAGCGCCAGGGACCCGGGTTCAAATCCGGCCTCGGGTGACTGTCTGTGTGGAGTTTGCACATTCTCCCCGTGTTTGCGTGGGTTTCCTCCGGGTGCTCCGGTTTCCTCCCACAGTCCAAAGATGTGCGGGTTAGGTTGATTGGCCATGATAAAAATTGACCCTTAGTGTTAGGGGGGATTAAATACGTGGGGTTACGGGGATAGGGCTTGGGTGGGATGGCTGTCGGTGTAGGGACCGGGTGCTAGGGTTTGGATGATCAGCCATGATCTCATTGAATGGCGGAGCAGGCTCGAAGGGCCGAATGGCCTACTCCTCCTATTTTCTATGTTTCTATGAAGAGGGTGCACCCCACAAGACGGTTTTTACCCTTCCCCAAAGCACAGGCCGCGTGGATTGTACAAAGACCTCCTTGAGGATCTCTGCATGAAAATGTCTGGTAACAGAGGCTGCAGAACAGCTGTGTTGTTCTGCATGAAGACCTACAGCTAAGATCATCTGCCCAGACAGCTGTGCCTGCAACAGTGAAAGTTATTGCGACGCTCATTTTAAAGCCATCTGGGGGGTGGGAGGGCGGGGGAGCCTTGTGTAATATCACGGAAGCTTCAGTCTTGGCATGTATTTATCGGGTCAACTGCACAATTGCTTTTTTTTTTAAAGAGCAGGAGAGTTTATTCAGTTTGGCACACCTAACCGGCATCAGTGCCATAGGAGCGCTTTATCAGTCAGCTTTGAGTGTCAGCCGTGGCTCAGTGGGTGGCACCCTCGCCTCTGAGTCTATCGATGTGAAGAGAAAAAGATTGGTGAAGTCAAGTGTAGGTCCCTTGCAGTCAGAATCAGGGGAATTTATAATGGGGAACAAAGAAATGGCAGACCAATTAAATACATACTTTGGTTCTGTCTTCACAAAGGAGGACACAAATAACCTCCCAGAGATGTCGGGGAACATAGGGTCTAATGAGAGGGAGGAATTGAATGAAATCAATATTTGTAGGGAAATGGTGTATGGGGAAATTGACGGCATTGAAGGCCGATAAATCCCCAGGGCCTGATAATCTACATCCTAGCGTACTTAAGGAAGTGGCCCTAGAAATAGTAGATGCATTGCTGGTCATCTTCCAAAATTCGATAGACTCTGGAACAGTTCCCATGGATTGGAAGGTAGCTAATGTTACCCCACTATTCAAAAAAAGGTGGCAGAGAGAAAACGGGGAATTATAGACCGGTAAGCCTGACATCGGTAGTGGGGAAAATGCTAGAGTGCATTATAAAAGATGTAATGGCAGAGCACTTGGAAAACAGTGACAGGATCGGACAAAGTCAACATGGATTTACAAAAGGTAAATCGTGCTTGACTAAGCTACTGGAATTTTTTTGAGGATGTAACTGGTAGAATGGATAAGGGAGAACCAGTGGATGTGGTGTATTTGGACTTTCAGAAGGCTTTCGATAAGGTCCCGCATAAGAGATTAGCATGTAAAGTTAAGGCACATGGGATTGGGAGCAAGGTACTGACTTGGATAGAGAACTGGTTGGCAGACAGGAAGCAGATTTGGAATAAACTGGTCTTTTTCCGAGTGGCAGGCAGTGACTAGTAGGGTACCGCAGGGATCGGTGCTAGGACCCCAGCTATTGACAATATATGTATTGATGATCTAGACGAGGGAACTAGATATAATATCTCCAAGTTTTCAGACGACACAAAGCTGGGTGGGCGGGCGTGTGTGCTGTGAGGAGGATGCCGAGAAACTCCCGTATGATTTGGACAGGTTGGGTGATATGGCAGATGCAGTATAATGTGGATAAATGTGAGGTTATCCACTTTGGTGGCAAAAAGGAAGGCAGATTATTATCTGAGCGGCAATAGATTGGGAGTAGGTGAAGTGCAATGAGACCTCGGTGTCTTTGTGCACCAGTCGCTGAAGGTAAGCATGCAGGTGCAGCAGGCGGTGAAGAAGGCAAATGGTATGTTGGCCTTCATAGCGAGAGGATTCGAGTTCAGGAGCAAGGATGTCTTGCTGCAGTTGTACAGGGCCTTGGTGAGACCACACCTTGAGTATTGTGTGCAGTTTTGGTCGCCTTACCTGAGGAAGGATGTTCTTGCCATGGAGGGAGTGCAGCGAAGATTCATCAGACTGATACCTGGGATGGCAGGAATGACGTATGAGGAGAGATTGGGTCGATTAGGCTTATACCCGCTGGAGTTTAGAAGAATGAGAGGGGATCTCATTGAAACTTATAAAATTCTAACAGGACTAGACAGACTAGATACAGGAAGGATGTTCCCGATGGCGGGGGAGTCCAGAACCAGGGGTCACAGTCTAAGGATAAGGGGTAAGCCATTTAGGGCAGAGATAAGGAGGAATTTCTTCACCCAGAGAGTGGTGAACCTGTGGAATTCTCTACCACAGAAGGCAGTTGAGGCCAATTCATTAAATATATTCAAGAAGGAGTTAGATATATTTCTTAAGGCTAAGGGGATCAAAGGATATGGGGAGAAAGCAGGGACACAGGGTACTGAATTTGGATGATCAGCCATGATCTCATTAAATGGCGGAGCAGGCTTGTGGGGCCGAATGGCCGACTCCTGCTCCTATCTTCTATGTTTCTAAGGTTGTGGGTTCAAGTCCTACTCCAGAGACTTGAGCACAAAAATCTAGGCCGACACTCCAGTGCAGTACTGAGTGAGTTGCCTCACAACCTTGGGGGCTAATCTCCGAGCCTGCAGAGGTCAGTGTGTTGTTGCTCAAGCATCCTTCTTTTCAGACGGTAGCATGGTGGTTATGTTACTGGACGAGTAATCCAGAGGCCTGGACTAATGATCCGGAGACTCGAGTTCAAATCCCACCTCGGCAGCTGAGGATTTTAAATTCATGCATACATACGTAGATACGAATTAGGAACAGGAGTTGGCCACTCGCCCCTTTGCGTCTGCTCCGCCATTCAATAAGATCATGGCTGATCTGATTACTCCACATTCCCGCCTCCCCCCGACATTCAATTAAATAAACCTGGAATAAAAAACTAGTACCCTGTATCAGTGAGCATGAAACTACCGGATAGTCGTAAAGACCCATCTGGTTCACTACTGTCCTTTTAAGGAAGGAAATCTGCCATCCTTACCTGGTCTGGCCTATATGTAACTGCCCTCTGAAATGGCCTTGCTCAGGCCAACATCCCCAGCATCGAAGCTTTGACCACGCTCGATCAGCTCCGATGGGTGGGTCACATTGTCCGCATACCCGATACGAGACTCCTAAAACAAGCGCTCTACTCTGAGCTCCGGCATAGCAAGAGAGCCCTAGGTGAGCAGAGGAAACGCTTCAAGGACACCTTTCAAAGCCTCCTTGAAAAAGTGTAACATCCCCACCGACACCTGGGAATCCCTGGCCCAAGACCGCACAAAGTGGAGGAGAAGCATCCGGGCAGGCGCCAAACACCTCGAGTCTCTTCGCCGGGAGCAAGCGCAAGGAGCGCACGTCGACCCAAGCACCCGCCGCTTCAACCACCGTCTGCCCCACCTGTGACAGAGACTGTAGGTCCCGCATTGAACTCATCAGTCACCTGAGAACTCATTGTTAATGTGGAAGCAAGTCATCCTCGGTTCCGAGGGACTGCCTAACAGGAAGAGCAAGCCATTCAGTTGTACCAAACTGCGACAAAGAAGTACAGCACTGTGGGAGTACCTTCACCACACGGACTGCAGCGGTTCAAGACCGCGGCTCACCACCACCTTCTCAAGGGCAACAATTAGGGATGGGCAATAAATCCCATCAACCAATTAAAAAAAAAAAAAAAAAGTGTGAGGATCCGAGTCAACGCCAGGACCAAGATCGGCAATCTTGGGGTAGCCAT
Organism: Somniosus microcephalus; assembly: GCF_052327205.1. Classification (NCBI taxonomy): domain Eukaryota; kingdom Metazoa; phylum Chordata; class Chondrichthyes; order Squaliformes; family Somniosidae; genus Somniosus; species Somniosus microcephalus. The sequence goes on from NC_140993.1 coordinate 12,942,024, forward strand.
ATCTGCAACCTTCCCCTGGAAGCTCGTCCACCTCTTGTCTTTCTGGCTCTCTGTTATTCACCCCTCTACTTCCCTTTTAAACTGGTGCGATGCAGTGAGGCATCAAATGTGGCAAAGGATTTTTGAGGGGTTTGTGGCAGAGGAAAATGGGGTATAGTTTCTTCCGAGGACTCCTATGCCCTGGGGTTCGTCAGTCTCGTGATCGCTAATGTCCTTCTCATAATCGAAGCCGATGGGAAATCCTCAACAGGTCAGGCAGCATCTGTGGAGAGCGAAACAGCGTTAACGTTTCAGGTTGGTGACCTATCGTCAGAACTGGAAGTTGTTGGAGATTTAAGTTTTTAAGCAATTACACTGCCAGGTGGGGAGAGAGGCCTATGATGGAGTGGCGGGCAAGAGAGATTGCGTGAGCAAAGGGATGATGGTGCAAGGCAAAATGGGGTGGCGATGGGACAAGTGAAGAAACAAAAGACGGGGTCCAGAGGAGGAAGTAAATGGTGGAGCGGGAGGGAGGCATGGAAAATCTGGCAAAGAGAAGGTTCCTGGGAATGTGGCGGAGAAAGGTGGGGAGCGTGCAGACCACCCCCTGCTTGGGATCCCCACCAAAGACACCACCTCCACTTCCAGTGGCTCAGGTGCCGCTGTCCTCCATCACAGCACCTGCCATTCGAGAAAATGGGAAAGGTGGTTAAATTTACTAAACTTGTAGGCCACAAAGTGCCTAATCGAAAGATGAGGTGCTGTTCCTCGAGCTCATTAGAACAGTGTAGGAGGCCGAGGACACAGGTGAGAATGTGTACCCAGAGAGTGGTGAGAATGTGGAACTCGCTGCCACATGAAGTGGTTGAAGTAAATATAGAAAACATAGATGATTAGGAGCAGGAGTAGGCCATTCGGCCCCTCGAGCCTGCTTCGCCATTCAATGCGATCATGGCTGATCATCCAAATTCAGTACCCTGTCCCTGCTTTCTCCCCATATCCCTTTAGCCTTAAGAAATATATCTAACTCCTTCTTGAATATATTTAATGAATTGGCCTCCACTGTCTTCTGTGGTAGAGAATTCCACAGGTTCACCACTCCCTGGGTGAAGAAATTCCTCCTCATCTCTGTCCTAAATGGCTTAACCCTTCTCCTTAGACTGTGACCCCTGGTTCTGGACTCCCTGGCCATTGGGAACATCCTTCCTGCATCTAGTCTGTCTAGTCCTGTTAGAATTTTATAAGTTTCAATGAGATCCCCTCTCATTCTTCTAAACTCCAGCGAGTATAAGCCCAATCTCCCCTCATACATCATTCCTGCCATCCCAGGTATCAGTCTGGTGAATCTTCGCTGCACTCCCTCCACGGCAAGAACTTCCTTCCTGAGATAAGGCGACCAAAACTGCACACAATACTCAAGGTGTGGTCTCACCAAGGCCCTGTACAACTGCAGCAAGACATCCTTGTTCCTGTACTCGAACCCTCTCGCTACGAAAGCCAACATACCATTTGCCTCCTTAACCGCCTGCTGCACCTGCATGCTTACCTTCAGTGACTGGTGCACAAGGACACCCAGGTCTCGTTGCACTTCCCCTTCTCCCAATCTACTGCCGTTCAGATAATAATCTGCCTTCCTGTTTTTGCCACCAAGTGGATAACCTCGCATTTATCCACATTATACTGCATCTGCCATGCCTCTGCCCAATCACCCAACCTGTCCAAATCTTACTGGATTTCTCGGCATCCTCCTCACAGCACACACGCCCACCCAACTTTGTGTCGTCTGCAAACTTGGAGATATTACATCTAGTTCGCTCGTCTAGATCATTTATATATATTATATACCCCACTAGTCACTGCCTGCCACTCGGAAAAAGTCCCGTTTATTCCAACTCTTTGCTTCCTGTCTGCCAACCAGTTCTTTATCCAAGTCAGTACCTTGCCCCCCAGTCCCATGTGCCTTAACTTTACACGCTAATCTCTTATGTGGGACCTTATCGAAGCCTTCTGAAAGTCCAAATACACCGCATCCACTGGTTCTCCCTTATCTATTTTACCAGTTACATCCTCAGAAAAATTCCAGTAGATTAGTCGAGCACGATTTACTTTTTGTAAATCCCTGTTGACTTTGTCCGACCCTGTCACTGTTTTCCAAGTGCTCTGCTATTACATCTTTTATAATGGACTCGAGCATTTTCCCCACTATTGATATCAGGTCTATAATTCCCCGTTTTCTCTCTACCACCTTTTTTGAATAGTGGGGTTACATTAGCTACCCTCCAATCCATGGGAGCTGTTCCAGAGTCAATGGAATTTTGGAAGATGACCAGCAATGCATCTACTATTTCTAGGGCCGCTTCCTTAAGTACCCTAGGATGTAGATTATCAGGCCATGGGGATTTATCGGCCTTCAATCCCGTCAATTTCCCTAACACCATTTCCCTACAAATACTGATTTCTTTCACTTCCTCCCTCTCATTAGACCCTATGTTCCCCGACATCTCTGGGAGGTTATTTGTGTCCTCCTTTGTGAAGACAGAACCAAAGTATGTATTTAATTGGTCTGCCATTTCTTTGTTCCCCATTATAAATAACACAGATGTATTTAAGGGGAAGCTAGATAAGTACATGAGGGAGAAAGGAATAGAAGGATATGCTGATGGGGTGGGAGGAGGCTCGTGTGGAGCAGAAACACTGGCACGGAGCAGTTGGATGAATGGCCTGTTTCTGTGCTGTAAATGCTATGTTCTGGTAAAGGTGCAGTCTTTTGTTTACCTTTACTGGGGGCGGGGCTCGGAGGAATGCCAATTTCCTCCAGGTGTGCGATTCCTGGTTTAATGAATTGAGTTCTCTGAAGCTGAGTGCAAGTTTGAACATCTAAAACCCACGCTCCTACCTACCCTGTAGCCACCAGTTCGGGATGTGGGTAGACATTGGCGTATACATAACCTTTGATAATCCCGAATAAATGACATTTATTGCACAGGTAATGACTTGTTTAATTCTAGTACAAACACACTGACAACCAATTCCATCCCACTCTATTAAAAAAATGTTTTTCAAAAACAGCAAGGACTACAAAAGATACAAGGACTAACTTTGTAGAAACTAGACCCTGTTCGGTGAGGTGCAGAAAGACACGAGCACTGAATGGAGCTGATGTTCTCCAATGAAAGCACATCTTTCTTGTGTTAATCTGCTGTGCTGCCTTTGAAGCACCGTCTGCTATTGTGAAGGATTTAGAATCAAAAGTTCAGTTTTACAAATGTTGTTTTGATCTTATTAGTGAATAATCAACAATGTAAAATCCATTTTATTTTTTTTTAAATGAAATCCAGGCTATTTACCTCAATTCAGGCAGAACCCTTGTCTTGACAGAACTGCTGCCTAAATGTGTGATGAGCAGAAAATGGATGTTTTTAAAAAAATAATATTTAACTAACATTTTAAAGTCAATAGGCTGGGGTTGTTTTCTTTGGAAAAGAGGAGGCTGAGGGGGGAGACTTGATTGAGATGTATAAAATTATGAGGGGCCGAGATAAAGTGGATAGGAAGGACCTATTTCCCTTAGCAGAGAGGTCAATAACCAGGGGGCAGAGATTTAAAGTCATTGGTAGAAGGATAGGAGGGAAAAAAATCTCACCCAGAGGATGGTGGGGGTCTGGAACTCACTGCCTGAAAGGGTGGGAGAGGCAGAAACCCTCATCGCATTTAAAAAGTACTTGGATATGCACTTGAAGTGCCGTAACCTACAGGGCTACGGACCAAGAGCTGGAAAGTGGGATTAGGCTGGAGAGCCCTTTGTCGGCCGGCACAGACACGATGGGCCGAATGGCGGCCTCCTGTGCTGTAAACTTCTATGATTCTTTGAATGTGCTACACTAACTTTACATCGTAAGCGTTTTGAGCTACAGCACTGGCATCTCCTATGTAGATAGGTGGCCAGCAAAGACTCTTTTTTGAGGGGCTGACTGGGAGAGACCAAGAGATTGGAAAGACCTAATTTTCACAGCTGGGCCTCCGGGTATCTCTGGGGATATTCTGGATGGAACCAACTCGGGAACCAAACCTTTTTTGTTAGGAATTAGGTTTCAGATTGCCCAAGGAATACGCTTCCTGCCCAAGCAATGTTTTTTTTTCTCGATATCCATTATCCTTTTCTATTGAAACAAAGAACCCAGTAAAGGCCCTCTGGCGATGATATTGATAGCCATCTGAATGATATGCCAGTCTTCAAAATGTTGCACAAGCTTAGTCTCCCAGCATTGCAGTCACTCGGACATCTAACCTGTTTCCCTGCCCATGCCGGGTTAGTGGCGGAAGTAAAGAGCCCCCATTTCTCAGGCTGATATTTTGGTTTATTTTCCTTTTTAAAAAAAATCTTATTTTCTTGTGGACAGGTCGCATGGCAGATGGAATTTAAAACAGAAGTGCGAAGCGATGCATTTTGGAAGGATGAATGAGGAGAGGCAGTATAAACAAAATGGTATAATTTTAAAGGGGGTGCAGGAACAGAGCGGCCTGGGGGCTAACGTACACAAATCTCTGAAAGAGGCAGGAGAAGTTTTACTTTTATTCGTTCATGGGATGTGGGTGCCGCTGGCAAGGCCGGCATTTGTTGCCCATTCCCATTCACCCTCGAGGTGGTGGTGAGCTGCTGCCTTGAACCGCTGCAGTCCGTGTGGTGAAGGTGCTCCCACAGTGCTGTTAAGGAGGGAGTTCCAGGATTTTGACCCAATGACGACAAAGGAACGGCCGATATATTTCCAAGTCAGGATGGTGTGAGACTTGGAGGTGGTGGTGTTCCCACGCGCCTGCTGCCCTTGTCTTTCTAGGCGGTAGAGGTCGCGGGTTTGGGAGGTGCTGTCAAAGACGCCTTGGCGAGTTGCTGCTGCGAGTTGTAGATGGTACACACTGCAGCCACGGTGTGGCGGGAGTGAATGTTTAAGATAGTGGATGGGGGGCCAATCAAGCTGGCTGCTTTGTCCTGGAGTTGATAAGGCTGTAATAACTACCATGTGGTACCTTTGGCTTTATTTATAAGTTAAAAGAAATGTTGTAGTGGTAGGGGATAGATGGAGTTCTTTGCAGCCGAGAGCGAGAGTCCCGAAGGCTGTGTTGACTTCCTGGTGCCAGGGTTAAGGACATCTTCTCTGGACTGGAGAGAAACTTGGAGTGGGAGGGGGAGGATCCAGTTGTCGTGGTCCATGTTGCTACCAACGACATAGATAGGACAAGGAAGGAGGTTCTGCTGAGGGAGTTTGAGCAGCTAGGGGCCAAATTAAAAAGCAGAACCACAAGGGTAATAATGGATTATTACCTGAGCCACGAGCGAATTTGGCTAGGACAAATAAAATTAGAGAGTTAAATGCGTGGCTCAAAGACTGGTGTGGGAGAAATGGGTTTTGCTTCCTGGGACACTGGCACCAGTGCTGGGGCAGGAGGGAGCTGTTCCGTTGGGACGGGCTTCACTTGGCCAGTGCTGGGACTAGAGTCCTGGCGGATCATATAACTAGGGCTGTAGAGAGGGCTTTAAACTAACTAGTGGGGGGGAGGTTTCTAGAGAGCAAATAATAAAAATGACAGCAGAGAAGGTCATAGACTTAGGTAGCAGTGGGGAAATTAAAAACCAGAGCGTGTCAGGAAGGGGCAGAAGGTATGGAGTAAAAGATAAAGTAATAAAAAGGGCAAAAGCAGGAACTAAGTGTCACAAAACATATTTGAAAGTTCTCTATCTGAATGCACGTAGCATTCGTAACAAAATAGACGAGTTAATGGCACAAATAACTACATATGGGTATGATCTTGTGGCCATTACAGAAACATGGCTGCAGGGTGACAATGCCTGGGAATTAAACATACCAGGTTATTTAACGATCAGGAAGGACAGGCAGGAAGGAAGGGGAGGTGGGGTGGCTATGTTAATAAAGGAAGGAATCACTAATACAGAGAAATGATATTGGGTCAAAAGATCAGGATAATGAAACAGTTTGGGTGGAGGTAAGGAATAATAAGGGGAAAAAAACACTAGTGGGCGTAGTCTATAGGCCTCTGAACAGTTGCAACTCTGTTGGACGGAGTATCAATCAGGAAATAGTTGAGGCTTGTAATAAGGGAGCATCTATAATTATGGGGGATTTTAACTATCGTATTAATTGGACAAATCAAATTGGGCAGGGCTGCCTTGAGGATGAGTTCATTGAGTATATTAGGGATGGGTTTCTTGAGCAGTATGTAACTGAACCGACCAGGGGGCAAGCAACCTTAGATCTGGTCCTGCGTAACGAGACAGGATTAATTAAAAATGTCCTAGTAAAGGATCCCCTTGGAATGAGTGACCATAACATGGTTGAATTCCATATTCAATTAGAGGGTGAGAAGGTTGGATCTCAAACAAGCGTGCTAAGCTTGAATAAAGGAGACTATGAAGGTATGAGAGCAGAATTGAGTAGAGTGGATTGGGAAAATAGATTAAAGGGTAAGACGATACATGATCAGTGGTGTACATTTAAGGAGTTATTTTACAACTTCCAAAAAATATATATTCCACTGAGAAGAAAGGGGTGTAAAAGAAAAGACAGCCATCCGTGGCTAAGTAAAGAAATTAAGGATCGTATTCGACTAAAAACAAGGGCATATAAGGTAGCCAAATCTAGTGGGAGGATAGAGGATTGGGAAAACTTTAAAAGACAGCAAAAAATAACAAAAAGATTGATTAAGAAAGGGAAGATAGATTATGAAAGTAAATCAGCAAAAAATATAAAAACAGTAAGAGTTTTTATAGTTATATAAAAAGAAAGGGTGGCTAAAGTAAATGTTGGTCCCTTAGAGGATGAGACCGGGAAATTAATGGTGGGAAATATGGAGATGGCAAAAACACTCACTGAATATTTTATATCAGTCTTTACAGTGGAAGACACTAAGAATATCCCAACACTGGACAAACAGGGGGCTAAAGGGGGGGAGGAGCTAAACACGATCAAAATCACTAAGGAAGTGGTACTCGGTAAAATAATGGGACTGAAGGCGGATAAATCACCTGGACCTGATGGCTTACATCCCAGGGTCTTGAGGGAAGTGGCGGTAGGAATTGTGGATGCATTGGTAATAATTTTCCAAAACTCCCTGGACGCGGCAAAGGTCCCGGCAGACTGGAAAACTGCAAATGTAACACCCTTATTTAAAAAGGGCAGTAGACAGAAGGCTAGCCTAACATCTGTGGTAGGTTAAAATTTTGGAGTCCATTATTAAGGAGACAGTAACAGGACATTTGGACAAACATAATTTAATAGGACAAAGTCAGCATGGTTTTATGAAGGGGAAGTCATGTTTGACAAATTTGCTGGAGTTCTTTGAGGAAGTAACATATAGGGTGGATAAAGGGGAACCAGTGGACGTAGTGTATTTAGACTTCCAAAAGGCATTTGACAAGGTGCCACACAAGATTATTGTTTAAGATAAAAAATCATGGGATTGGAGGTAATATTCTGGCATGGATAGAGGATTGGCTATCGAACAGAAGGCAGAGAGTTGGGATAAATGGTTCATTCTCAGACTGGCAATCAGTAACTGGTGGTGTTCCACAGGGGTCAGTGCTGGTTCCCCAACTCTTTACAATCTATATTAACGATTTGGAGGAGGGGACCGAGTGTAACACATCAAAGTTTGCAGATGATACTAAGATGGGAGGGAAAGTAGTGAGTGAGGAGGACATAAAAAACCTGCAAGGGGACATAGACAGGCTAAGTAAGTGGGCAGAGATTTGGCAGATGGAATACAATACTGGAAAGTGAGAGGTTATGCACTTTGGCAGGAAAAATCGTAGAGCAAGTTATTATCTTAATGGCAAGAAACTGGAAAGTACTGAAGTACAAAGGAATCTGGGGGTCCTGGTGCACGAAACTCAAAAGGTTAGTATGCAGGTGCAGCAAGTGATTTAAAAAGGCCAATGGAATGTTGGCTTTCATTGCTAGGGGGATAGAATATAAAAATAGGGAGGTATTGCTTCAGTTGTACAAGGTATTGGTGAGACCGCACCTGGAATACTGCGTACAGTTTTGGTGTCCATACTTAAGAAAGGACATACTTCCTCTCGAGTCAGTACAAAGAAGGTTCACTCGGTTAATCCCGGGGATGAGGGGTGTGGTAAACCACTGTTGTTAGTACTGTTGTTCACTGTTAGTACTGTTGTTCACTCTTGCATATTGTTGTACTTGTCTGTGCATGCCTCAGCTGACTCCGCCCCTGGCTCCACCCTCATGGCTGGGTATAAAGGTCGCTGCTCGGCAGCCCCCGGCCCTTTTGGATACCAGGCAACCACAAGAGGCATGCTCTGTTCTTTGGTAATAAAAGCCTGTTTATTACTTCCAGTCTTTTGTAGCAATTGATAGTGCATCAAGGGGATGGACATATGAGGAGAGGTTGAGTAGATTGGGACTCTACTCATTGGAGTTCAGAAGAATGAGAGGCGATCTTATTGAAACATATAAGATTGTGAAGGGGTTGGATCGGGTGGATGCGGGGAGGATGTTCCCGATGATGGGTGAAACTAGAACTAGGGGGCATAGTCTTAGAATAAGGGGCTGCTCTTTCAAAACTGAGATGAGGAGGAACTACTTCACTCAGGGTGGTAGGTCCATGGAATATGCTGCCCCAAAAAGCTGTAGAAGCTACATCATTACATAAATTTAAAACAGAAATAGACAGTTTCCTAGAAGTAAAGGGAATTAAGGGTTACGGGGAGCGGGCAGGAATTTGGACATGAGTCTAGGTTCGGATCGGTCATGGCCCTGTGGGTAGTGGAGCGGGCCCAGGGGCCGTGTAGCTTGATCCTGCTCCTATTTCGGGTGTCTAATTCTGTTAGATTCAGGAGATGGTTCTGTGATAGTGGATTGGCGGTTAGGATCAGATCAGCCATGATCTTATTGAATGGCAGAGCAGGCTCGAGGGGCCGATTGGCCTACTCCTGCTCCTATTTCTTATGTTCTTATGTAAATAGAGACATTGAGTGCAAAAGCAATGAAGTTACGGTAAGCCTTTCTAAATCACTGGTTAGGCCTCAGCTAGAGTATTGTGTCCAATTCTGGGCACCACACTTTAGAAAGGATGTCAAGGCTTCTTCGACAGCACCTCCCAAACCCGCGACCTCTTCCACCTAGAAGGACAAGGGCAGCAGGCGCATGGGGACACCACCACCTCCAAGTTCCCCTCCAAGTCACACACCATCCTGACTTGGAAATATATCGGCCGATCCTTCATCGTCGCTGGGTCAAAATCCTGGAACTCCCTCCCTAACAGCACACTGGGGAGTACCTTCACCACACGGACTGCAGCGGTTCAAGAAGGCGGCTCACCACCACCTTCTCAAGGGCAGTTGGGGATGGGCAATAAATGCCGGCCTCGCCAGCGACGCCCGCATCCCATATGCGAATTTTTTAAAAAGGCCTTGAAGAGGGTGCAGAGGAGATTTACTAGAATGGTTCCAGGGATGAGGGACTTCAGTTATGTGGAGAAGCTGGGATTGTTCTCCTTGGAGCAGAGAAGGTTAAGCGGGGAGGGGGGGATTTAATAGAGGTGTTCAAAATTATGATGGGTTTTGATACAGTAAATGAGAAACTGTTTCCAGTGGCAGGAGGGTGAGTAACCAGAGAACACCAATTTAAAATAATTGACAAAAAGGTCAGGGGGGGGCGGGTGAGGAGTAATTGTTTTTGCGCAGTGAGTTGTGATCCTGAATGCACGGCCTGAAAGCGGGTTGGCTCCAGAAGATGGGCTAAGTTGGCCTTCATCTGCTAGACTAAACAGCGCCCTCTGGAGTATGGGGGGGTGGGGGGAGCTATACACTGGGGAAAGGAAAGGTGAGCAAGTTGGAGGAGAAACAAGCTCCACTGGCACAAGCTGACATGACCTTTGCTCTGTTCGTTTGTTGCTGTGCAGATGAGAACTTTATTGCACATTTTGAATTCTGCCACATGTGTCTACTGTAATAGCTTAAAAGGCCTTTTGCATAAGAGTTTTTGGCCCAACTTGCTTGTGACTCTCAAGTAGAAGATTGTGTTTGTGTGCTTCCTGAAAGTGATTGTTTGAATAAAGTATTCCGAGTAAGAATTGATTTTTGCGTTGGGCAAATATCAGGGCCATATGTAAAATCCGTTGCACAGCGCAAAGAATGGGTGAGCTGTCACGATGTTGCTAACTCGAAGCCTTCCATAAACTTGTAAAATCTAAACTAATGCTCAGCTTTTGAAATTTAAACCAGTTTTGTAATTCAGTGCAAGGCATTCATCGTGGCTGGTGAAATATTGCTGATTCCGCATTAGTTGATTTCAGATCACCTGCCCAACAACAGCCGAGATGAACTGAGTGTCCACAAAATCCAATACGTTGCTGACGCGAGCGAACTTCAGCTCCAGGGAGGCTAACTCGTTTCGAAATGCATTGTTACGGACTGTATCCCTTTAATCCCTTGCTAACAACATAATTATGCATGAATTAGTTCCCCATCAAGCTAACTGGAGTAACTGAAAACGTTCGATCTTTCTAATCCACGCAGTACATTTGCGTATTACTCGTGAGAGTCTGTGTGTGCGTGTTTATAAAATAGTGAAAGATGCCAAATATTGTGAAATTTGATGTGCAAGTCGTGGGCTTTTAAACCCTCTCTAGGCAAGTGCCCTGATGTTGGTGCGATGCCTGGTTAAGATTAAGAGTGCACTGTGTTGCAGCATCAATTGGGATGTTTCAGTTGTCCTCCGAACCCTGGGAAAAGAAAAATTTCTGCCAAGACTCTTGCACCTGAACCGTATTCAGTGACCCATGAGTACATGGCCATTGGATGTCACAGCTCAGCTCAGCTTTGTGGGGTGGGGGTCAGCTGTGATACCCTTTGTACGAACAGTGACCCTCTGGCCCATCGAGCCTGTCCCCCACAATTGCGATACCTTGTGTCTCTCAACATATACACTCCACCCCACCCGAAACCATGTGATCTCCTGGGAGAGGCGAAAAATCAGATTTTTAAAAAATCCCAGGGCAATTTGGAGCGGGGTGGGGGGGGTGGAATCTGGAAATTCTTCCCCGATCCATCTGGGCAATCGAAATTAGTCCGGGAAATCCCTCTGGCCCTGACTTCCCTGCAGTACCTACCTTCAGTAAGAGGTGATCTCCGCCCCATGGTGTGTAGCCAGAAGGTGCTCACTGTCCAAGGTCTCGCATGAAGGTTGAAGTACCGCAAAGCTGTCGGCACACAGATGAGTATAGTTGCATGAGTTGGCACTTGAGAGGAGATGAAAATGACTTCAGAAAATAGTCACCATGTAATCTGATGCATGATTTACAGCTTTACTTTGAGCTGCAATCTCTTTTTACACGCTAGTAGGTGTGTTATACACAGTGTGTCAGCCATGGCTCCGTGGGTAGCACTCTCTCCTCGGAGTCGGAAGGTTGTCGGTTCAAGTTCCACTCCAGAGACTCGAGCACAAAAATCTAGGCTGACACTGCAGCACAGTGCTGAGGGAGTGCTGCACTGTCGGAGGTGCCGTCTTTCGGATGAGACATTAAACCGAGGCCACGTCTGCTCTCATTTGGACTTCAAAATAGTGGCCATGGGAATTTTTTTTGAAGAAGAGCAGGGGAGTTATCTCAGGTGCCCTGGCCAATATTTATCCCCCAATTAGCATAACAAAAACAGATGATCTGGTCATTATCGCATTGCTGTTTGTGGGAGCTTGCTGTGTGCAAATTGGCTGCCACGTTTCCTACATTACAGCAGTGAAGTGCTTTGTGACGTCCCGAGGTCGTGAAAGGCTCTATATAAATGCGAGCCTTTATTTTTATGGTAAGGTGGGGCTCAAAAATAGATTTGGAACAGAGTGCAAAGAGGAACAATTCAAGAGTTTAGTCTTTGCGTTATTTTGAATTGTGATGGAGTGGGCATTTGTGCTTTGTTCTTTGCAGAAACTGGAATATCGGCTCCCATCTCTTTTTGTAGTTAATCCTCCTAACTAGACCTTGCAGGCAGTTCTGAGCTAATGGTTGCCGGGGAAGACCCCGTTTGATGGAATTCCTTCAAGCTTGTAGTTCCTGAGCTGGTAAAGAGAATCCTTAATTTGAAGCTCTTTGTACATGACTCGATTGAAACCTTTCTTGCTGCACAATTGATGCGGAGCTTGTTAATGAATTCTTTTGGTGGCTTGGATTGTAAGTTTTTTAATAAGCTTCACAGTCTTCAGCCAGTTAAGATTTATTTCGTTTTGCCTTTAACCCCCAGTATAAGTGGTGTAAAGTATCAGGTGTAGACTCGTTAGTGATAGAACTATGTTTGCCAGGATTAACGCACCTCCTCGTTAAAGAAAATGTTAATGGTCTAAAGTTCTCACTTATAAATTATAAAGCGATAGTGCGTTGGATAGGACAAGGGTATCATTATTTTCTCCCACCCCGGGTTATTTTTTGAGAGAAATTACTACCAGGGCTAATGGTTGCATTAAAAAAAAACGGCTGCTGTCACTTTCATGTAGTTTGGGCGATGACTGTGAATTGTTAAAGGACATTGCTGCTGGCTCACAGAAAATCCCCAGTGGTTGTCTTTCATTTCGAACATTGCCTCGGGCCTTTGGCTGTATCCTGTTGGATTTGACCTCCTTTTCAACCCTGCGCTGCCAGTTGTGCAGAGCCCAATTTTCTTTTGACTGCGTTCCCGTTTTGTCACGTGACTCCCCGGCTCAAACCATAACCTTTTCTCTTTGTGCGCGTGCGTGCTTCACCTGAAACCCGACGTAAACACCAGCCTGCCTGCCTGCCTTCCTCTTGCGACCCTGAGATGTTGGAAGAGCTCCAGCAAACTTTTGAGCTTTTGCAGCGAGCCAAGTCTTGAAGCGAGATGTGGTGTGCCGAGTTTCGCAATTAGATCCTACCCCACCGAGAGAAAAAAACTATTGGTTATCTGCTGACCCAAAGGCTTAGGAAATTGTTGTTATGGCTGAAAGTGGACCACATACTCTGGCTTTCAATTAGGCCTACATGAATTCAGTCATTACCCAGAATCTCACACCAAGGCTATAGCCCAAAGCTAAGCAGTTAATGTTTTAAGCTGGTTGATGAACGCTGGTTCTTTCTAAGCGTTGATTGTGAAATGTTCTAACATACAGATTTACATATTTAAAACACAATCCTTCCTCCGTGTGTGTGTGAATATATGTGCAGGAAACTCTCTTAACCGGCACCTACATAACCAGAAATCTCTGTTAACCGGCAAAATTCAGGAGTAGGTTCAGTTAAGTTTTACTTCATATTAGTGGCAGTTCCTGGATCTGTGGCTGTGTAACTGGGGTTCGTGCACTTGTTGCTAAGCAACAGGGACGCTTGGTCTGTGGCCAGAGTTCCTGCACATGTTGCTAAGCAACAGGGAAGCCTGGATTTGTTGCTGTGTACGGAGCTCTCGTACCTTTTAAACTATACCTCTCTGTAATCCGGACTTTTAGATAAACCAGCACCACGCCGGTCCCGTTGGTGCTGAATAATAGAGTTTCCTGTAACGGGATGCACGCACAATTTTCTAGATCAAAAATATATGAAGACTTTTTTTTTTAAGTCTTGTAATTTTGTAACTGGATAAAATTAGACCTGTAATACTTCCCGTTGTATGGGATCCCTTCTGCCTCTGAGGTTTGACATTGGCAGATCCCCTTTTGTGAATTGTTACAATTGATGTTGGATTTTTAGTGCCCAACTCCTTGAGGTAGAATGATTGCCACATGTAGTTGCCCAGATGAGAGGCTCTAAATGTGGTTCTTTTTTTTTAACCCAAGGAATTGCTATAAACTGTGACGACGCTTTAGGCAGTGGTATCCAGGCCATCCCTTTTTGTATGTCTTGACATCGGTTTTGCGCGTGATTTCCGTTTCCATCTGCGCATCCTCTCCATAACCCAGGCCGCCTATTTCCACCTCCAAGCATTGCCCGTCCCCGCCCCCTGCCTCACCTCACGTCGTCTGCTGGTGAAACCCTCGTCCACACTTCTGTCACCTCCAGATTCAACTGTTCCAATGC